>NC_051157.2:141108988-141408988 GCF_013339745.2 Dermacentor silvarum
AGCCATGTCCAATAATGCACTAACGCGGAGGCCATCGAGCACAACAGGTATGTCTAGCGAGAGTCTGTCGCTGAGTTCGGCTGCTGTCGTCGTTGAATCGTGTTGAATAGACCGTGCTCGCGTCGACGGGAGGTCTTCGGAAGCGTGATTATCAGCGGACTCGCCCCCGAAAGTCGCTGTTCTTAGCTTTCCCAGCGAGGACTTGGCAATCGTCGCTGCGCCGCCATTGGAGGGCTTCTAGGGGCTGGGGAAGATCGCCTGGGGGGGGGACGGTGAGCGCGACTGCCGCCGCGGAAGCAGTGGCATACTCTACTGGTTTCAATCGCCCTAGGCCTTTCACCATACCTGGGCCTTTGTGAATCCGTGGCACAACCTTGCAGTCCGAGGTGGCGGTATGACAACTCGTGGTACACGTGACCGGCTTCTCCACAGTGATAGCACAGAGGCCTTCTGTCCGGGGTACGCCAGACGTCAGATTTCCTTTGGAGCCGGCGCCGATCCTCCATACGTTGGATCGGTTGCAATGATGGGAGCGGCTGGACGTATGACGCGGCGTAAGACGTGGCGGGGACGAAATGGGTCGGAGCGGGGACAGGGACTAGCCACAAAACTTCCAAATACGATGCCCGCTGCAGCTGTGCTGACATAGGTGGCGTTTTGCTGCTTGGAACGGGACCTTGGATCGCTTGCTGCAGTTCATTTCTCACGAGGGCAGAAACGGAACCCAGCGTGGGCGGAGGCGGGCAGCTAAGCCGTTCAAGCTCATTACGCACCACAAAGCGGATAAGGTCTCGGAGAACGTCCACGTTTCCAAAGGCAATCGTGTCCGCCAGTGAAGCAGCGTTCGCTTGCCTGTCATACGGAGCTGAGCGCTGGTCCGAAGGTAAAGTAGCGTTCAATTGCCTTTCATAGAAAGCTGAGCGCTGCTGTAGCATCTTTTCCATCGTGGTGGCTTCGGTCAAGAATTCAGCCACGTTCTTCGGCGGGCTTCGAACAACGCCAGCAAATAGCTGTTCTTTAACTCCCCACATTAAATGGCGCAGCAATTCTTTTCCTCTGACATGGTTGAGTCCACCCGACGAAAGAGGCGCGTCATATCCTCGACGTACGACATCGCGCTCTCCTTCGGCAGATGAATGCGGGATTGGAGCGCCCGTTCGGCTTATTCGCGGCGATCAGCAGTGGTCTAGGTCTCCAGCCAGGCACGGCGGAACTCAAACCACGATTTGATGAACCCTTCTCGGTTCTCGTACCAATTGCGAGCACCGTCCTACAAGCTGAAGTAGACGTTTCTCAACTCCGCCGCGTCGCTCCATTCGTTTACCTTAGCAACGCGCTCATACTGGGCTAACCAGTCTTCTACATCCTCGAAGATATCCCCGTGGAACACGTTAGGCACTAGTAGATTCTGCAGCTGGTACTGAGTTGCCGTTGTGGCCGTATGGCCGTACCTTGCATAATGGTTGGTATAGAGACGTCGACGTTCCTTCCATACCGGTCCGTGGGGACGTCGATGTTGTTTCGGAGAGATGATCAAGCTCCGGAGGCAATCGTTCGATTCTCATGCTGGCCCGGTGGACAGGTGTGTTCACTAGTATAGGGCTGGTACTCCTGCTACTAGGAGAGGTTTGTGTCATCAGATGAACCGTACCCAGCACCTCCACCAGTTTTGTCATGAAAAGGCAATTGAAGATGTACCCGGCATCGGCGAGATATACAGCTGGACAAGATGTAGATGTAGATCCTTGGGATATACTGGCAATACGGCGTGCAAAAACTCAAGCCGGCGTCCTCAGCCTCTACTTCTTCAGCGCCCGCATCTTGCAGAGCGCGCGTCCCAGTCACAACATCTTTCTCAGTAGGAGTCTTCATGCAACGCCGTTTTAAGCGCTTGCACGCAGGCTCCCTATTTCTCAGCGCTGGCTAGTGACACCTAGCGGCAATATGCTTAGATAATGAACATGCTGCTGTATGTTCATCATCATCATCCTCATCATCATCATCAGCCTATACACACACACATATATATATATATATATATATATATATATATATATATATATATGTCCACTGCAGGACGAAGGCCTCTCCCTGCGATCTCCAATTACCCCTGTCTTCCGCTAGCGTATTACAACTTGCGCCTGCAAATTTCCTAACTTCATCATTCCATCTGGTTTTCTGCCGACCTCGACTGCGCTTCCCTTCTCTTCGTATCCATTCTGTAACCCTAATGGTCCACCGGTTATCCATCCTACGCATTACATGGCCTGCCCAGCTCCATTTCTTCCGCTTAATGTCAACTAGAATATCGGCTATCCCTGTTTGTTCTCTGATCCACACCGCTCTCTTCCTGTCTCTTAACGTTAGTCCTAAGATTTCTCGTTCCATCGCTCTTTGTGCGGTCCTTAACTTGTTCTCGAGCTTCTTTGTTTACCTCCAAGTTTCTGCCCCATATGTTAGCACCGGTAGAATGCAATGATTGTACACTTTTCTTTTCAACGACAGTGGTAAGCTCCCAGTCAGGATTTGGTAATGCCTGCTGTATGCACTCCAACCCAATTTTATTCTTCTGTAAATTTCTTTCTCGTGATCAGGGTCCCCTGTGAGTAAATGACCTAGATAAACGTATTCCTTTACAGACTCTAGAGGCTTACTGGCGATCCTGAATTCTTGTTCCCTTACCAGGCTATTGAACATTATCTTTGTCTTCTGCCTATTCATCTTCAACCCAATTCTTACACTTTCTCGAGTAAGGTCCTCAATCATTTGTTGTAATTCGTCTCCAGTGTTGCTGAATAGGACAATGTCATCTGCAAACCGAAGGTTGCTGAGATATTCGCCGTTTATCCTCACTCCTAAGCCTTCCCAGTCTAAGAGCTTGAATACTTCTTCTAAGCATGCAGTGAATAGCATTGGAGAGATTGTGTCTCCTTGCCTGACCCCTTTCTTGATAGGTAACTTTCTACTTTTCTTGTGGAGAACCAAGGTAGCTGTGGAATCCTTGTAGATGTTTGCTAAGATATTCACGTATGCCTCATGTACTCCTTGATTACGCAATGCCTCTATGACTGCTGGTATCTCTACTCAATCAAATGTCTTTTCATAATCTATGAAAACCATGTAGAGAGGTTGATTGTACTCCGCAGATTTCTCTATTACCTGATTTATGACATGGATATGATCCATCGTAGAATATCAATTCCTGAAGCCAGCCTGTTCTCTTGGTTGGATGAAGTCAAGTGTTGCCCTGATTCTATAGGCACCGGGCGCGGGATGAATTTGGACCGGTGGCGCCTTCATGCGGCGGCGCCATGAAAGTAATGGCATGTGGCGGCCGGGCAGCGCGCAACTGGCGCTGCCGTGAAACCACGTCTGATCAAACATGCTGGGTTTTCGGGTGCACCAACAGTTACTGAAACATGATTGAAGCTGGTTAGGCCATTCAATTCAATCGTTGTTCATCGCGGCATCGCGTTTTTCAGGCGGAAAGTCTGTATATGTGCGGTCTGTATATAGGCAGCAGCGCGTTCAGTGAGTGTTCAGCAGTTGAAACGCGATACTCGAATCGCATGGTCGCCAGCGCTTTTTGCACTGACTGTAAGCGCTGGGGACCCCAAACTGGTGCATTGTGGTGTAGAGTGAAAGCGAGAACCTTCCTAACGCATTATGACTGCATTTGGTCCCAAGGCGCGTCACTGTGGCTCGAAAAAAGAAAAAAAAAAGTTGCAGTGGCTTAGCTCGGCTATGCCAGGATATACGTAGCGTTAGCGAAGGTTCAGCTGATTATTCTTAGCTTTCCTGGTTGTCTAGATTGTCAAGGATTAGCTTGAGAGCAGCATTTGCGCTCTCCTTCTCCATGGCTATACCACACTGGCAAACGCCAGTCACAAGCGCAGCGGCTCCAGCGCAGTGTCAGACGGCGACTGCACAGCGAGCGCGCGCCGGCGCCAGTGCGTCTACCACGGCTACGACGTCACTCCTCTGGAATGCGCAGACCGGCGGCGGTGAGTCGCGCGCGGCGGCGGCGGAGTGCGCGAGAGGTGCCGGCTCCGGTGGCTCCGGTGCGCAAGCCGTGTGACATCACTCATCCTTGCGCATGCGCAGCACGGCTCTTGATGTGCCGCGCGAAACGGGCTTGGCTAGGCCAGTGTAGCTAACGCTACAAAAACGGCGGCAGCCGCGCGCTGCCAGTGCTTCAATCGCTGTGCACTGTACATTTCCGACGCTGATTTGGTATAGTCTAGTTGTTCTAACGTTAATAAAAGAGCCGTTCATACGCAAGAGCTTCGTGTCCCACTTGCCTGTCTTTGCCTCCGCAGTGTAACGGCTCCGGAGCTTGGGAACCGAAGGCGAACACTCAGATTTGTCGTCATTTTGCCATCTTATCAGTGCATCAGTCTTCCTTTTAATGTACATTTTCCTTCCTAGCAATTCCCAACTCTGGTTGCGTCCGGCACACGACTGTGCTGTGCATCGACGGCGAACGCCAACGCAGTGGTGTGTTCACACTCGGCGCCACCGACGGCTCCCGTCGCGCTAAGCTATATAAAATGGGCCGTGACTGAAGATTGGGCTAGTTTATAAGCAATTAAGAATGGGGAAGCATAGCAAAGATAAAAACTACAATGGACAGAGAGCGGGAACTTACTGACACATGTGCGATCGGCGAAGCAGCTCAAAAAACAAAATAAGGAAGACGTATGTCTCTTTTTTTTTCTGTCCATAATTTTTGTGCCATTCGCATATTTCCATGATTAAATACGCGGTAATGTTAAAGCGCAAAGCAAAATAGCATGTGGAATATAACTGATGGAGTTCCACGTCTTAGCTTGCCGCTGTGAGCTCCGTTCGCGTGGTGCATTTGCATCGCAATTTGCGCTCGTTTTCTGCTTTATATACTACCTGATGCCACGAATGTGATCTGCCTCGTACAAGTGACGAGCTTTCTCAAAAGCAGACACACGAAAATGCGTTTTCTGGTGCGTCGGCCCTTAAAACCCGCAGTGCCAAATCACTGGAAGCACCGAGCCCCGTCGTCCCGTTGTCTGCTTCACATGCCAGTGCTCCGACAGCTGCCGTTCGCGGCGCTGTTCACCAGCATATCGTAAAGTCCCTAAAAAAACTTTTTTTTTATTTTTATTTTTATTTTTTTTGGGACTTTAGCATATCGCCGGCGCGCCGCTGGCGCCTTACGACGGCCGCCCGGTGCCTATTGGAAATTATCTTGGTGAATATTTTATACAATTCTGAAAGCAAGCTAATGGGTGTATAATTCTTCAGTTCTTTAACGTCTCCCTTCTCATGGATTAGTATAATGTTGGCGTTCTTCCAGCTTTCTGGTACACATGAAGTTGTGAGGCATTGCGTATAAAGGGCCGCAAGCTTTTCAAGCATGATATCTCCTCCATATTTGATTAAATCTACTGTTATTCCATCTTCTCCAGCAGCTTTTCCCCTGGTCATGTCTTTCAAGGTCCTTCTAACTTCAGCGCTAGTTATAGAAGGAGCCTCTGTATCCGGTTCATCACTATTTTGAATGAAAGTAGTTTGGCTGTTTTGGGCACTGTACAGGTCAGTATAGAATTCTTCTGCTGCTTTTACTATGTCATCGAAATTGCTGATGATATTACCATACTTATCTTTCAGTGCATATATCTTGCCTTGTCCTATGCCAAGCTTTCTTCTTACTGATTTAATGCTGCGTCCATATTTTACGGCTCCCTCAATCTTTCCCACGTTATAATTTCGAATATCGTTTACTTTTTTCTTGTTGATTAGTTTTGACAGTTCAGCGAATTCTATCTGATCTCTTGAGTTGGACATTTTCATCTTCTGTCGTGTCTTTATTAGGTCCTTTGTTTCTTGCGAGAGCTTACCTACTGGTTGCCTTGGTGCCCTACCTCCCACTTCAATTGCTGCTTCTGAGATCAACCTAGTTACGGTTTCATTCATTACCTCTATGTTGTCTTTATCTTCCTTTTCTAAAGCTGCATATTTGTTTGCAAGCACCAGCGTGAATTGGTCTGCTTTTATCCTTACTGCCTCTAGGTTGGCCTGTTTCCTATTGACTAATTTCACTCTCTCTCTCTTCAAGTTGAGAGAAATCCTAGACCTCACTAACCTATGGTCACTGCACTTAACCTTAGCCAACACTTCTACCTCCTGCACTATGCTTGGATCGGCAGAGAGTATAAAATCTATTTCATTCCTTGTTTCTCCATTAGGGCTTTTCCAGGTCCACTTCCTGTTGCTGCGCTTCCTGAAGAAGGTATTCCTTCTTTCCTTTGAAGCATTCCTTCGAAGCAATTTATACCTTGCTTTAAATTGCTTTGCGCGTTTTTTGAACACTGAAAAAAAATGTGCAGACTTCAGGGATCCTTTCGGCAGTCTTTTATCAACTGCGTGTGCAATGCACGTGAATGACATGTGTCTCAGTATTGCTTCTCTTTCCAGTAGGCAATGCTAACGGCTCATGAAAAACTTCGGCAGAGACACTTAAAGCTGCTTACGTGGTAGAATGCGAAAGCATTATAGTCCCTTTGGTGAAATGTTTTAGGTGCGAAGCACCTTCTGCGCCCAGGTTACCGGCGTCTCCTGTCGTTGTCGTCGTAGTCTCGGTAAGCAAGCGGCTCGTGCTCGCGCTCGGCACGCGCTCGTGCCACTGCTGCCGCGTTCGTCGTCATCGTCGCCTTCCACAGCTGGCTGCGTTGCCGCTCATCATTCCAGCGTAGAATTTCACTTCTCTTCTGTCGTCGTAATGGGAAATCCGCGTTTGCGGCGTTTACGGGGTTATGAGCCAATTAGCGGTGCATCACTGTATGTTTCGCATCTCCCCAGGTTTCACGTTAGTGGAGCTGCATTTCGCTCAATGGTCCGGGAAAAAGAAAACCTCCGACGTTCATTTGATACTTACGCATAAAATTTAATTCACCACTCAAACCGAGCCTACGATTTAACTCGCGGTAACTGTAATCACTAATAAAAAATCACATCATCTCACCCTACGGGCAGCCATGGTGGGATGCGAAAGCATCGCGGGGGGTGCGCATCGAGTTTCCGTTTCGTTTCACTTGGTAAAACAACCCAATGAAAGTTAGAGTGAGAGAATGTATTGAGAAGAGAGGAGACGTTTGTACTGGGTTGTTGCGTCTTTATTTAGAGATCGTACGTGATTCTTAGCGTCGGTGCACTAGGAATCGGTGACGGAAGCACAGCGAACGCGCGCTTTATACTGATGATTTATTGGCATCCCCTTACTGCGCCGCGACACTGCGCCGCGACACTTGCGCCGCCTACCGGCGTACCCTTAGAGAGAGTGAGAGATCTATGCAATGATTTACCTCTCCGCCACACCTGTGGCGGAGAGGTAAATCAGGTGTGCGGTAAAGGTGTGCGGTAAAGCAGGTGTGCGCTCTCCCCCTCCCCTCTCCGCCACACCTGTGGCGGAGAGGGGAGGGGGAGAGCGCACACCTGCGTAGGAGAGGAGGATGAGGGAGAGTTGCGCATGCGCAGTATGGGTGCGGTGCCGCAGAACGGACACTGCCCCGGGCATAAGACGCTCTCGCATCTAAAATTTTCCCTGCTTTCCTTGTCTGCGCATGCTCTCGCTTCTCGCCTTACGTTCTAACTGCGCCTCGGTAAGGCCAAATGAAAACGCGCCAAGCGTTCATAGCCAAGGAGTTCATAACTCGACGGACCGCTCAGCGGCGTTCAATTGGACATTAATACTTTTATTGCGATAGCAATTATATGGACACTCCATGCGGATTTCTGCCGTCGTATTCGTCGTCTCCGTGAGATCCCGTAAAAAATCCAAGGGCGATAAAATGGGCGCCGCGCGACGTATGCTGCTTGTGAGCGTGAAAGTACGTGAGACGCGCGCTTTCACGGAGAGCGAACACACGGCGTGGAGCCAACGCGACGTATTCCGTCGCGCGAAAGGCCGTGGGGAGATGGGAGCGAAGGAGGGGGGGGGGGGCGACGTTGTGCTGCGGCACCAACTGCGTATGTTGTGACCGGGCGCAAGGGGAACTGATGACCAGCAGTTCGCCATTGTTACTATTTACTCCTCTCCTCCCTCCGACGTCACATCAGGCGTGCCGCATGGAAGTGTCCTCGGTCCATTACTCTCTTTAATTTACATCAATGCTCTGCCAAACAACTTCTCATCTTGTATACGCATATTTGCTGACGACTGCATTGTTTATCGTTCAATAAAAAGTACTAACGACCAGATTTCACTCCAAAGTGACCTGGATCGCATTAACAATTGGTGTAAAACATGGCTAATGACTCTGAACTTTTCCAAATGTAACACAATCTCTTTTACCCAAAAATAAGCTGGTTCGCATTTTCCTTACAACATTAATAACAATACATTGGCTAGAACCCCACGGTATAAGTACCTAGGCGCCCACCTCACACCAAATCTTCCTTGGGTTGATCATATCACCTCCATTTCTGCGAATGCTTCCAGATCACTAGGCTTTCTTCGCTGCAACCTACAAAGCACTACCCTTTGCGTGCGTAAATAACAAGCCTATATAACATTTGTCAGAGCGCAGTTAGAGTACGCTTCATCCGGTCGCTTCGTCAAAAATACTGAACAGATCAACTTGAAGCGATCCAGAACAGAGCATGGCGTTTTATTTCGCGGAATTACAATTATCAGTTAAGTGCAACCCAGTTGATGCGCGCACTTTCACTCCACCCGTTGAAAACCCGTCGAGACATTGCCCTTTTTATCTCTCATAAATACGCCCATGCCACTCAGTCACCCCTACCACAATGACAACGCCCCTCTTACTTATCGCATAGATTACGTAATAACTACAGCTACACCCTTATTTGCGGCACTACACATGCTTTATCTTCTCGTCACTCCCGCGCGTCATCCGCCTGTGTAACAATCTTCCGGAATGCATCGTCCTGCAGCGCAATTACGACATCTTTCGCGAACATCTGCGCAAACACTTCATTGATAACACTCAGCATGTTCGTTTGTTCTCATGATTCATTTAACTTTTCGTTGTTTTTTGTGCACTATGCATAAACCTTTATGCATTTTCCGTATTGTTTCCTTGATACATAGTTGTCGTCTTGTACTTCATATCATCATTTCCGAATGGCAAAATCTTGTAATCTTATATATGTGAGCACTAGGTTTGTAGCGAGAGCTACATTGGCCGTATTCTAGCCGTTTCGCTGCGGCCGCTGGCCGCACCGCTAGCTGAGCCGTTGCCTATAGTAACCGCCGCAGCTGGCAGCGCCGCACGCCGCGAAATCTGGCATGACATCAGAGGAGGAGCCGGTGAAACTGCGTTGCAACAACAGAGGAGGAGCCGGCGTTGCATCGTATATATAGAAGGGGCGGCCCGGTGGGATTCGTCAGCGAATATGTAAAGTGAGTCGGAGAGATTGAAAGAAGCCAGGTTTCGTCGTCGGAACGAAACCAAGAGGAGGCAGCGAGCCGAGGAGACGGAGGAAGAACGAGCCGCACGCCTATAGAAGCGTCGTAAGTACGAAGCGGCCAGGTTAGTGGATGCAGATGAGGATAGCTCACGAAACGTGGTCAAGTCACTGGAGGACAACCCCTTATCCTCCCGCCTCACTGACCATCGGGCCGTCTTTGTGGCAATTGAGAAACACCAAGATGACTTTCAAAATAAATCCGTTACACTTTAAAAATGTCTAGTCTTGAATGTAACCATAACTAACAACCAACAACAACCAAACCTAAACACTCAGACGTAGGAAGCTAAACGATAAAGATGTAACCGTAGAGAGAACCAAGCTAAAGAATTAGATTAACCGTACCTCTCGCTACGCACACCCAGGCATAACTGAGTTAAGCCACAGCCAATTTTTGTACTTACCTTTATCTTGCAGTTATGTTTCTTTATTGTTATCCTAATGTGTATTGACTTTTGTATTTTACCCCCCTAGCACAATGCCTCTGATGATGCCTGTAAGGTATTTGTAAATAAAAATAAATCTCGCACGCGAAAGGAGTAAAGGGGGAAGGCAGCGCGGAAGGGAGGGGCTGCGGCTTCTACTCTGCCATCAACTGCGTACTTGTACTTGGCGCAGCTCTGGGTGGTATATTGAAAGCGATCTGCACTCGGCTCCTACCTTTGTATGCGATGTGCTTTCGCCGCTCAGTTTCCGTTGAACCGATAGACCGCACGAACCTTCTCTGGCTGCTGATGCAGCCGCGCTTGCTCACGCCAGCGTTTCGACAGCGGTTGTGTGCGCTCATCGAGTGTGATTTATTCATGTTTGCTTGTGCGCGCTGACACCATGCTTGTTATGTCAGTTAGTAAACGAATGTGTCCAAGTTTATACAGCCGATAAAGCTACCACCCTTACTCCATATAGCTGTCTACTAATTTGCTATCGCAATTGATGCTTCACCCTTCGGGCGATACTGTGATTTTTTTTATTTCATACACTCATTTTATACACTCCTGACGTGGCGGCACATCCTACCCACTGGCTGCGTCGTCACGTGCCTAACGACGCAAGCACTAGGCCACACGTTTAGTCAGCCAGATGGCTTCCACTTGACGTGTGCAATGACGCACGCCTATAGGCACACCTTTAGTTGGGGCCACGATGGTGTCGGGGAAGCGTGCTCGTCTCGCACCCCGGAGGGGAGGGTTTGAGTCCCACCCAGACCGAAATTTACCCGATTTTCTTTTCAAAGGGAACCGTTTATTTCGTTTCCGGGAACCCCCCTAAGAAATTTAGTGTCAACCCGAGTATTAATTGTTTGAAGTTTTTGCTCTTTGCCGGCGGCCATTCTTGGTACCATAATTCGGTCCCGCCGCCGACTATGACGTCGGAGTTTCGCGTAGTGGGGCATATAATGCTTTTGCATTAGAGGAAAAAACTCTTATAACGGTTTACAACATTTATTAGGGATGGAAACATTACCACTTGCCTGCAGGTGTCATAAGTAGGGATAATTGACTCAGGAACCGAAATGAAACCGAGCCGGCTTCACTCGAAATGGGAATGAATAGTAGCATGCGCAGCAGCGCTAATACGCAGACTTACCAGTAATAAAAAAAAACCTGGCACTTATTTCGAAGCAGTATTCGTCACAGCGCAGCATAAGAATTCTTCCACGTGAACAATTCTTCGAGATCACACTAGGTTTCTTCTATATATAAACGAAAGAAGAAGGGAGACGGAGGAGTTCCATTTTTGTTAATCCTGACCGTGCGTGTAAACCCAACAGACAATGACGCCAGGGAAAGCATCGGGGAAGTTAACTGTAGCTGAAATTGCAATGTAGCAAATAATAAGCAACAGTGAAATCAAAGTGAACGAAAAGAAAACACGTTGCCGGTGGGCATTTCCCCGATTCTTTCCTTGGCTTCCTAAGTGCTAAATGCTTTCTATCCTAAATGCCAAATTCATTTATATGAGATTACTTTATGATACAATGTGTTTATGTGATTTTTGTTGCCAACTGCTGTAGTGTTTTTACGTCACCAGCGTGTCTGACTTTTTTTTTTGTTCTAGATATTTTATTTTCACCAGTGCCTGCTTGTTATTTCATTTTCAGTGTATAATTGTTCTATGTGAAAAAGGAGTAGCAAGCGCCGCTTGAAGGCGCCAACATCTTCTAAATATTATGTAATAAAAGAATGGGGAAAACTGAAGAAACTGTTGGGTTAAAATGCCTGTAGGTGATGAAAACTAGATTGCAACGACGCTCGCTGAATAGTTGTGTGAAAGGTAGTTGTGTCCGTACGCTGATTATAACACAAATACACAGATGGCTTAGGCATCAATGAAACATGTACTCTTTCTATTGCCACGGCGATGTTCAACTAGTTAGCCACGGCCAAACCAAACCCCAAGGATGTCAGAGGATCTGGAACAACGGAGTGAAAACTCCTGCCTGCGCACGGCTAATATAATTTCACTAACACGCCAGGACATTGGTGCGTGATAATAAATTCCCGACGAAAAGGTAATGGTCAAAGTATGATATATGACATTTCAACTCAGAGTAATGTCATCTGTATATGAAGCGCAGTTATTTAAAAAAAATTATGGGGTTTTACGTGCCAAAACCACCATCTGATTATGAGGCACGCCGAAGTGGGGGACTCCGAAATAATTTAGACCACGTGGGGCTTTTTACCGTGCACCTAAATCAAAGTACATTGGTGTTATCGCATTTCGCCCCCATCGAAATGCGGCCGCCGTGGTCGGGGTTTATCCCGCTACCTCGTGCTTCGCAGCCCATAATCATAGCCACTAAGCAACCACGGCGGGTGAAGGGCAGTTATTACCTTAAAATTCTACGTACGTAGTAACCAACGAAATAACAGAGCAACAAAACACAAGGCCAACAGCGGGAGGAGAAGGAAAAAGAAGGAAGGAAAGGCAGGGAGGTCAACAAGACACTTTGCTACCCTACACGGCGGAAGGGGTTTAAAGGGACGACAAGAAAGAAAGCAGAGAGAGGGAAGAAGGTACACTCATTATGAACACGTGCGGCTGTCCAACACTTCACAATCGGGCACTGAGGCCAGTCGAGTTCATGAATCGTAGCAATGATCGCGTCGCTTTGTAAGCCTGCAACGCGTGGGGCCACAATCCAAGGATCTTTGCCTCTGAAAATGGTCTGGCCAGCAGCGGCGTTTGAAAATTTTTAGCGCGGTGAATTGTCCTCAGTGCTCTGGGGTGGTCTGTGTATCTGTCTGCCAAGTGTTGTGTTCTCATTAGCAATGTCTTTTATGAACTCTTATGTTTACGTCGTTGTTATATTTTGCTATGCTTATGAGCGCCTACCTAAAAAGAAACATGCAGCTGTCTGAGCTACTTGCGTATGCCGCTAAGGTAACGATTGTCGAATCCGAAAAGTGTCGCTCTTCGGCAGTGATCGCGTTAGGTTTGCATACACGCGTTTCGCGAGGCAGGCCACGTTGAACGGATACTTCACCTTGCCATTTCTGATGTCGGTCGCAAGAGAAGTAGCAGAACGCAGCAGGAGCTTGTCAGTGACAGCTGGCAGTTGTACTGGCTTTCTCAAGGAGAACCACAGTGCAAACACCAGCCTGGCCCCGGTGCACCACAAGAATACGCCTAACTCCAGCAGCAGCTCACGACAGGTTTCTAGGATGGAAGCCATTGCACGAGGAACGCTGTGTCAGACGACACCAGCGTACACAAGCATACCGCTTATCGCTGCACATAGTCGTTGAAGAGGCTCCGCGCTATCTCGCTTCAGACTCTGTTATCTGCCCTCGATAGCGCAGAAATAGCGCATGCTTGAGTCAAAGATTACACAGCAGTTGCCGGAGTATACTGCAGAGAGCACAACATGTTTATGACTTATCGGGAATGGTGGGGGCGGGGTGATGGGGAACATTCTGTTTTGGAAAGCGTTTCGGTATCGCAAAAGTTGCTGTGGCTAGGTGTTATCTGCGGAGCGTGTCACTTCTATTTAAACCAATATACAGTAGTGAACAAAAATATATATTATTGCCGTTTTCCGTGAAGTAATTCATCAACCACGTTCCCAAGGTCATCAGTAGCTGTTTATTTTGTTTCATTTTTCGCTTGTGCCAAACAGAATATGCACGGATGGTGCCAAGGGGACAGAGATATGAAGCATTTTGTTTATTGCCGTAGATATGTAGCTCGATCTAGTTTTCACTACGCTGATTTAATGATGTTAACTGGGGCCTACGTTAACGTACGGTATATATATAGATGGATTGTTTAACAGTACCCCGTGAGCGTCGACTGGCCGGCTGATCAGCGCCTTCTAACGACGCAAAGCGACGAGATCATCAAATTGCTCTCAAAGCGCAAGTTTCGTCTACGCGGCTCTTCCTACAGGTATGACATCGCCTCTGTCGCGATTAACTCAGTGGAAGCTTCCCTCCATATCGGAGACCGCAAGTGCGCGTGAACCCGGACGCGTCCTATTTATAACATATGCCACTGTAGTCTACGTGCACTGTAAGATAAAGAACAAAGCGCCCCCCCCCCCTCCCCAGAGATTTTCTGGGGGCTATGCCCCGGCTGCGGCTATGGCCATGACTGCGGTACAACCACAGATGGGCTTGTTGAAGAGCATCCGCCGCGACTGTGGGAGGCAAGTCCTGCCGCCGGGTACCTCCCAATAAAATAGGTACAAGCGCACTCCTGGTCTGGTGCTCGGCCATTATGGGACCTCAACGCTTGGAAAGGGGTGTTGCTCTCCAACCCGAAGTCGTCCCCACCTCTATAGGTGCATTTGGGCTGCCACGTAGAAAATGGCCATCATGGGAGTGGACCAAATATCACATTTCTTTTTTGCGCTCACGAGTTTTGATGGGAATTCAGGGCGCAGGCTATTTTCCCAAGCGTATAACCCCTAAAGAAAGCCGAACGCCAGTCTGGGGTACACTTGTGCCCATTTGTGCCCGGCGGCCGTAGGAATCGAGCCCATCAGCTCCCGCAGCCGAGCCGGCGCTCTACAACTAGGCCACGGCTGCGGCGGCTGCCCCCCCCCCCCCCCCCTCTCCCCGGGAGATTAGTGAAGGGGTCAGGGGGCATCATGTCTGCTTTTGTACGGTGTTGGACTAATCGAGCAAAGAACTACAGTTGCGTAAAAGTTGAAAGAAAAGCACAACCTCAAATTGCCGCGGCTACATAAATATGTCTCGCACCAACATAGGCGACGGCTGGCAACACCAACAGTTTCAGATCCAGTTCACCATAAGGGATTCTGACTGGCAAGGCGTGTCTTCGAACGTCTACTATTCCAAGTCTCTGTGCGGAATCTAATGAACAGCCACTTGATAAGTGCAGGTGTCTCTTTCGTACACATTCCCTTCTAAGACTTCGAACACCCAAATTCAGAACACCCAAATCAATTCTTTACTCGAAACATCAACTATGAACTTACCTGTAAGATTAAGCCCGGCAGAGACTACACATAATCTTTGCGAATAGAAATAAAATGTTTATAGCAAAATGAATGATACTCTGAGTTCAATATTAAACTCTAAATCATTTAACACATCATGAGCGAATGGTGGTGAGCCAGACACTGGACGCGGTTCTACGTTGTGGCCTTGTGCCATCCGGGAATCGGTCACACGCATGTAAACCACAGCCACTCCTTAAGAAAGGGGACCCACCGATCTGTGAAGAATGCTCGGACTGTTTATCATCGATACATTCCGGTGAATTTCTCCCACGGCCTCTACGGGAAGCTGTAATTTCTCGCCTGGGTCTCCTTCGCCACTGTGGCGTGGCAGCCTGTTACGCAGCATTTCCGGCGCTCATTCTTCCGCTTCAGATTCCGAGAATATATGTCAACCAGAGAAATTGAAACTGAATTGAAACCTGCCGCCGACTGTCGGAATCGCAACCACCGCGGGTCAAAAAGATCTTGTGCGTCATCGACGTCCGGAATCAACGTGGCCATTAAAACTGCAGACTCGACAACGACGGCTGCAGTGATCGACGTCACTCCTGCTCTGCTCGCTGAAAGGTATGCTAACGTTGCCTCTGGAAGCGACCTGTAAGGCCCGCTATGGGTAACGCCAGACGGTTTCTCGAACAAACTCGAAGGCCCGCGCGCCAGCGAGCGCTTCTCGGAGGAGCACGGCCGGGGCCATCCTCTTCCGACGACCTTGACGACGGAGTGCGCCCGTGGACGGACGGTTCGAAAAGGCTCGAGCTTTTTGAAGGACACAAGGGGGAGAGAGAAGCAACTTAAAGGGACACTAAAAAGAAACAGGAAGTTCAGCTGGAATAAAAGAGGGACCTTCAGGAATGCATGCAGTTTTTGTTGGGTGCAAAAATATGAGTTATCAGCGCAGAAATTCGTAAACAAAGACCAAAAATCTCTTCCTCAATTTCTCTCACCCCAGATTTGGCGCTGAAGCAGTGTCGTCACAGATTTCAATGCTGTCAGCAAATCAGAATTCGCCATGATACGTCACCGCTTGCGTAAACGGCCGAGGCGCTGGCTGCATCATGGCTGCATGGCCGCTGCGTTTGCGTTCGCCGCGATGGATGCCGTTGCTGCCGCTGAACCTTGCAACGAAGAGCTCGCCAGGGAAGCAGGACTGCATTTCAGCGATATTCAGTGAAACGGAGAGCGAAATTATCTTCCGTGCTCGAGCAGTAGGTGTTTCCGCGTGCGATGGCGGTGAGCCGTCGGTCGCGCCGGCGGAAAGCAGAGCTTCGTTTTCGTCGACGAAAGGCGTGTGTCCGGTCCGCCAGGCGACGATGTTCCCTACAGAACAAGCGTAGAAAGTTGTGCACGTACTCGGTATGGTTATTTCGTGGCTTTATTTAGTGACATTCAGCACTCACCGAGCCGCCAGTTTGCTGCTGCAGGGCACCGGTAGGGGGTTTAATGAAGGTCGCGTTGAGGGAACAGTTGCTCGAGAAAGGACTGGCCTCTGGGGCACGCCAAGATACTTTCCGAGGGTAGGATTATACATATAATCCGAGGGCGAGAAATGCATAGAGCAAACCATCGGTTTCTCTGGCTCTTTTGCCGTTTTATCATCGGCAGAACACTGAGCCATTGCGAACGCCGGGGAGTCCGGGCTCACCGCGCGGCACCACATGAAAGGACACAATCGGGTCAACACTGCCGCTGCCACTGAGCAAGCACCTTGGGCCATTTATGCAGCCCTCAACATACACACACAAGGCATTTCCTGGCTGTTTCCCGCGAAGTCAACGTTTTTCGAGCCACGCAACACGCAAGCAAACACTGTAGAGCGGAACAGGCGCGCGCGATGATGCATGAACCAAAAAAACGAAACTACGAAACTATCACGACCGGATGTATCGCCATGCCATTTTTTCTGATTTCATTTTGTGCTAAACTTGTACTTCCTCACTTGCAACGGTTTAAAAAAGTTGGCAAATGCTGTTTATGTACGTTTAAGGTGTATTTCATTTTGCGTTTTCTTAACAGCGATAAATCGCTCTCGACCAATCGTGACCGGCCTGCGTTTGTCTTCGACGTCACGAACGTGTAGTGCGGGAAATTCGAAGGGGCGTCAGCACCTAGCCGTCAGTTTTTCGCTATTTTCTCGCTTATTAAACATCTGTTCGCCGTAAGAATGGTATGACTGTGATTACGATGGGATAATCTATTAAAGCTCAACTTCCGGTTTCTCTTTAGTGCCCCTTTAACACGCACTGAGCCATTTCTTTTCTCAGCGCCACCGTCCGTCTCTCGAATTTTCGGGCCATGTTAGATAAGTGCGCGCTTGGCGTGCTGCATGTCGTTATTTGGTATTTAGGTTAGGCTTCGAGCAGTGAAGTAGATAACATCGGCCTATGGGAAGTCTTGAAGTGTGAGCGTTAAGTGTTAAGTGTTCTGTCAGCTTTGGCAGCTGAGCAACAAGTGTTTAGTCAGCTTTGATAGCTGAGTGCGAAGCTTTTGTTACGTCTGTGTGTGTTTTACTGTACTGTTCTATTGCTATAGCAATTATATGAACACTCCAAGCGCATTTTTGCCGTCATCGTCGCCGGCACCGTGATGTTCCGTATCAAGTCTAACGGCGATAAAATCGTCACCGCACGCCGTGCGTTGTGTGTGCGAGTGAAAGCGTGCGAGGGTGAGCCGGCAACCGCAGCTTTAATCTCGCGCACGCTAGAGAGGAAGGCGGCCGGAAGCGCATGGTCTTCGTTCACGCGCGAGGAATGCGGAGGATGCGACGGAGACGGGAGGGGGGGGGGGCGTTCTGCTCGCGCGGCTGCCCATCACGGAGCTATCTTGAAAGCGATCTGCAACGCGCGCACCGTATCTTGAAAGCGATCTCCAGACGGCTCTGACCTTTGTATGCGCTGTGCCTTTCGCCGCTCTGTTTCCGTTGAAGCGATAGACCGCACGAACCTGTGCTCACTGTGCGGCCGCGCTCGTTCGCGCCAGAGTTTTGACAGGGGTTGTCTGCGGTCATCGAGTGTGATCTATTCATGTTTGCTTGTGCGCGCTGACACCACGCTCGTTAATTCAGTTAGTAAGCGAATGTGTTCAAGTTTATGCAGCCGATAAAACCACTATCTCTAATCCGTATAGCTGTCTACTAATTTGCTATCGCAATTGATGCTTCGCCTTTGAGGTGTAACTGCGACATTTTTTTAAACTGTTATATAAATGAACTTCTTCTGTTTCTCCGTGTGTCGTCCGTTTGGCGTTTGCAAGTCTGTTTGCGAAACGTCCCAACCCAAATAAATGTGTACCTCGAGGCAGGTACCAAAGTGAAGAAAGAACAACCATGAACTTTACTCGACCTATTTGTTCTTTGTACGTACAGACCGAAACACTGTTAGCCCGAACAAACGATCAACGTGCTTTTTTTATTTTTTTACAGCTAAGCTATTTACCTCTGGCCCCCGTATGAATGAGCCGCATGTGTGCTCTCGTAGGGGGTATCAGGGCTGGCTAACGTCCGCGCCGTGAAAAAAAAAAACGGTTTGCAGCAAAGCCAACTTTATTGCGAATGCTCTGCACAAAATGGCTCCAACTCTTGTTTTATCAAAACCAGCGCAAACGATTATATGAAAATTGGCCGCTAAGACGAGTCTATCATTACGCCGAGTTTCATTTGTAGTTCATAGTGAAGTTGTAAAGGTTGTGGAATTCCCGTCTGCTGTCAATACATGGGCTTTTACGGGAGGGAAATGGGCAGCCTCATGTTTCTATGCAAGGTATTTTGTGAAAACTGTCGCGCTGCTTGTGAGATAAACACTTGTCTTCAAAAGACTTCCATGGAAAAGGACTCTCGCTTCACGTTTGTGCAAAAGGGTTTTTCTAACTGGAAGAAAGCTCCTATAAGATTTCAAAGTCATGAGGCCTCGAATCTGCACCGTGCGGCCATGAGCGGAACCGCAGCTGTGAAAAGCGGGGGCGGGGGGGGGGGGGGGGTGCGTTGAATGTAGCAACTGCTTGTGTAATTGGGAAGCAAAAAGAAATGGAAGACACAAGGAAAGCGCTGATAGCGACATTATCTTCTTTTCGGCGCTTATCATGCTAGGGGTTGGCAGTACGTGTTCATGATGACGCAGAAAGTAATCTAAGACAGCTTCTGGAACGTCATGCCAATGACATTCCAGAACTGCAATCATTGCTTTCTCCAACGAATTACAGGTGGCTCTCCCACCACAATTTAAACGAATTTTTGGAAATTTTGGTTCATGATGTTCTTTGGTCACTCACAAATGAGGTTCATGAAGCGGGGCAGTATGCCGTATTCATGGATGAAACAGCGGACATATCTGCCAAGGAGCAAGTGTCGATCTGTTTTCTTATTGCCCAAAAGAACCTCGAAACACATGAGCTGTTCTCTTGATTTTATAACACTGCAAAAACCAGAGCGGCCAGTCTTTTTGCCCTCCTAAAGGACGTCCTCTGCTGTTTTAATCTTAGCATTGACAATTGCCGTGGGCAATCCTATGATGACGCTGCAAATATGAGAGGGCAGCACGGTGTGCTGCAAACCCTCACACAATATGAGGAGCCGCGAGCACTGTACGCACACTGTCTTGCGCACATACTTAACCTGGTGCTGCAGGACACGATTCTGAAAGTGGAAATGTGGCACGATTTCTTGGGCATGATATCAGAAATTATAAACTTTGTCACGTGCTCCCCAAAGCGCCTTGATATGTTCCAGGCATATCAGAAGATGAGAGCGCAAACTTGCGGAAGTTTTGTACCACGAGGCGGACGCTAAGGGCCACTTCTCTGAAGCCGATAGTTCAACACTATAGCCACCTGATCTCGTTTCGTAATGACCTTGCGTCGGAAGAACGGAACGACGCCGGAGCCAAAGCAGGTGGATTTTTGAAAGCGCTGTGAAAATTCTACACATACTTCATCCTCAAGCTCCGGAGACCCGTGTTTTCGCGATCAGAAGCCGTAATTACTACGGTGCAGAAAGCAGCACTCAGATTTGGTCAAGCAGAAAAAATGGTCAAGGTCGTCAGGTAGAGTCTTAGCGGACTTAGGAAGGAAGTATTTTGCCGATTTTGAAGCGAGACACACGCAGAGGCGTGTGAATTGCAACTGAATGCTAAAAAGAAAGGAGCTCCTGCGCCAAGGCAAAGGTAGACTCCACTAAGGTATGACAACGGATCTGTACCTCACGTATTTCCTTCGGCCGAGCACATGTATCGCCAGCAGTTGCACGAGCTATTGGATACAGACGATTCATCGCCGAACGACAGGTATCCACCAGACATGCGGCAGCACATGACACAATTGACAATTACAAGGACTTTATTGAAGTGACACAGATAGGGCAGTTTTTGACTGGGAATAGTGACAGCATGTACCTGTTGAAGTTCTATGGACAATAGACAGTTTTAGTTTGGCGTGGTTACCGGAATAGCGGGCGTACCGGAATAGCGGGATCCAAATGCGCATGCGCAGAACGCTAAACGACCCATACCGTTTACCGTGCGCACGCTATTTCTCAGAGTTAACGTTACCGTGTTAGCGTGTTTACGTAGTGTACGTAAAACATGGCGGCGGTCCCGGCCGCCCGCTTCGAACTGAATTTGGAGTTGCTGTTGCATAATTCACTTCGTTGGTAGGAAATGACTGCGTAAATCGCTTTCGCTTACCTTAAGGCAGGATCGACAATATGTTTTTATGGATAATTTAGCGGAGTTTTCAAGATGGATTTTCGTTTCGAACGCGCCTAAGCCTAACGAAAAAAACTTTCTCCGAGTAGTTAGCGCCACCTGTCGATAAAGTCGATAGATAGGCGCGACGACGGCATATGGCCTCTGAGATGGAAGGATTTCGGAGGCTATGGTAGACAGCTTGTACTGCTTGTCTGTTAAGTTGCAGATCGACGGACATGTGAATTAAAAATACAACGCGCTCCTGGCTTCCATTGCGCTGCCTATCGCACTTTCCGGACGCACACACACATAGAATTAGGTGCCCTATGTATGCGAAATTCAAAGCGCAATGGAATAGCGTCCCGCACGTAAACTACGCTATCACGCTATACTAAAACTCTCTTTCTGCAAATTTCGTTTGCGGAACGGTAACGCTATTTCCCGTAACCCCGCTATTACGCTAACGCTAAACTAAAACTGTCTAATATCTTGAGCCTGAACGGCTCAACGTTTACCGTAGTATGCTCATACAGCAAGGCAGCACAATACACCCTTGAAAACATTTCAGGATGTTGTAGAGATGCTTTCCGGCGATAACTGTGAGCAGCTGCGAGGTCGAGGCGGCTAAGCTTGTCAAAATTGCTCTGACCATCCCAGTCACGTCATGCACATCTGAGAGATCGCTTTCATGCATCCGTCGCATCAAAACGTACCTGTGGTCAACAATGGGACAAGCGCGGTTAAAATACATACCAGTTCTCCATGGGCACAAAGAGCTCACCCGCAAAATAAATCTCAGTGGCATCGCGGACGAGTTTATTCAGAGATAAACTTTGCGTAGAAACAGATTCTCGATTGTGCGGTAGCCTTTGTATAAACGTACAGGGAACTTCATCACAGTATAATGCGCCAGCTTTATTCAACCTGTCACAGCCTCTGACCTTAATTTATCCCCTCCCATAAAATCTGCATTTTGCCGCTTCGTTATTACAACCTCTGCCCTATGAGTAATTGTTGTTGTCTTTGAGAGCGCAGCTATTACTTAATGGCCCTTTCCTGTGGCGAACGTCGGCGGCGTAACCGAGCAACGCGCACAACTGCGAAAGATGAAAGGCACGAGCCGCAAACGGCGGAGACCAATGAGAGCGGCCTCTTCAGTGACGTGCGCGCGGGAAACTGGTTTTATGCGAACCCGCCCGACTGCTCGATGCGTAATCGTATCTGGTCTCAGTTGGACCGCTCGTTTCGTACTACCGTCTGCTCGCGTCAGCTCTCGCTCGCGCTTGTTTGGTTTCGTTCGCTCTTGCTTCGGTTTTCATGGTTTGCGATTGTTTTGTAATATGATTCTGTGCGCAACGCAAATTGTGTTGTACTCTCTGGAAGCCAAGCGACACCAGCGATGACACTTAAACTTCGCTTTCCTCTTTCTACTCCCCCTTTCCCTTCCCCCAGTGTAGAGCAGCAATCCGGACGATCATCTGGTTGCCCTCCCTGCCTTTCTGCTTGCTTTCCCTCTCTCTTCGACGAGTCGGGTATAAAATCCGACGCGCTTGAACCGCAGATCAGATTTTCGAGGATTGCCGACTCTGTTACAAATCTCTCTCAATTTATTTGCCTCAATATGTCGCGAAATTAAAACATGTATATAGCTGCGCTCACATTTCGCATTAGGGAGTATCGTAATCATCGGTTAATTTTTGTTTTGTATCGAGTTTGGTAGTTCGTTTACATTTTTGAAAGGCGAAGAGTTTATTATTTGTCTTTACATTTTATATTCTTAGCTGATCGTGGAAATGTTTCTATTGTCCAGTGGTTCTTACAAACGAAGAGTTTGTAATAAGTTGTGATATTTTAATTGTTAGGTTGTTGAGGAAATGTTCGCCAGTGTTCAAAGTTCTTTCACTTTGACTAAGGGCGTTATGAGTGTCTACCAAAAGATTACGTGTTTTTCACTTTCTTTTTTCATTTATTTATTTAGTATCTTAACAATGATGCGGTCATTGTTTTTAGCATAGTCGCTTGACTTCAGAAACAAATAAACTGCTGTTTACATATTTTGTCTCTCCGCCTGTGTATATGTCTTGCCAAGGAGCATGCCAGGGGTGGGGTGGGGGGTGGGGGAGAATGAAAAACGAGAGGGTGCGAAGTGGGCCCCAGCCACCCTACCCCCCCCCTCCCCAGAATATTTAAAACCCGGCATCTATATCAGTTTCTACAAGGTTGCCTATCAATATGGCTTCCAACCCTCTTATAACAATAGTTTGTAATCACCAGCATCATACTTTCAAATTTGCGTATGCTATAACGGTATTAATGAATAAAAAGGAATAAAGCCCTATAAAATGAAGTGTGTCAAGAGTGGGATTCCAACCCACGCCACGAAGACCGGACTGCGAACTGAACGCAGGCAGCGCCTTGGTCCACTCGGCCATCCTGACACGTAGGAAAATCTACAACACAAAACCCTAATTAAGCAAGAGAAACACATCTTCTGACACTTCCATCAGGCTGTAGAGGACAGGCTTTGATTGGAACTTCTCTTAACGCTTACTCTAGCGTAGACTAGTTCGACCAGTTCAATGTGTTCGCGCCGCTCCCTCAAAGCTCGCTTACTCCAAAAAAGCAATTGTTGTAGAACTAAATCCGACTGGATTTCTTTGTGGTATTTTTTTTTTTTGCTTTGATTCAGTAGTGATTTCAGGAATGTCGCTGCCGAAATATTTTTTTAGAAAACTGTAGTACAAAGTGGCAAAATTGGACAGTAATGGTGACATGACGATTATGATTATGATCACCTCAAAGGCATGGCAGCTACCTTCAAGTGCTGTTGCTGCTAATGTTAATCCTGTCGTCATCCTCGTCGTTCTTTTTTGTTGTTGTTGTTGTTCAGTGAAAATGTGGTTCATGCCTACTGAGAGGAATTAGCCCACGATTGGATGGATTACTTTAAGTTATAATCACAAATAAATTTCAGGACTAATATACAATACATTATGTAAAAAACATAATTTTATGTTAAAATTAGAAGCAAAGCAACAGTCAGAATGAATGATCAATAACTGAAAAGTACTACGACTACTCCAGAAAAGAGAAATGCAAACCTAACAGGGCAACTGGTTGTGCTTAGGAAGGAATTCCTGGACGGCGAAACCAACATCCCTGCGGCTCAATCGCAGAGTCGAGGCCCCAAGCGAATGAATAACAGGATCTGCGAAATCCGGGCCAAGTCTTCGAAGAGGTAGTTCCAAGGTTGCTTTTCTTGCAACAGTGAAGGGGCAACAAGATCAGAACAACTGGGGAATTGTTTCTTCCTTATTACAAAGAAAAACGTGCAGATGACGGCAGGACACCTGACCTGATCTGCATGGAGGGAGTGTGGCAACGTAACTTAGTGAGGGAGACCTCAAACCTTAAGTGTTGCCGAATTCACTTCACCGGGGAAATAACTGGTGCTTATAATTCTGCAGAAGGAGCGAGTATTAGATGTGCTAATACTTTCATAACTAAAAGATCTAGGGATCTTGATGTGTGCTGCCAGCGGCGAGATGGAAGGAAAGAGCCGCGAAGCGCCGCCTCTGCCAGCTAGCCACCAGATTTGTATTAAGCACAAACCTTGATGACCTGGTAACGAAATTAACTTAGCACATTGTAGTATGTCATGAACTAACGAATGAAAGAGTTTTGGCATGAGAGAATCGCTATACGGGCAACGGAAGAGCTCGAAAATCGCGAGTCGACAATAATAGCAGCTACGAGGTGTGTTAGAAAAGTATCCGACCTTATTTTTTTTTGCGAACACCTGATGGATATGAAGCAAGCGCGCTTGCATCAGCTGACCATGAGCCTTCGTGCGCATGCGCGAATTTTTTCCCGCCTGCCGATAGCGTCAGTCGCCCGGACGCAGCGTTTGTGTGAGGTAGTGCGCCGTGCTCTCATCTGTTTTTTATTGCAAGGAAAATGACGGAGCGACTGGAGCAGCGCTACTGCCTCAAATTTTGCCAGAAACTGGGCGACAGCCAAGTGGAAACCATTCGGAAGATTCAGGGCTTTCGGTGACGATGCTATGAGCAGCACAAAGATTAAGGAGCGGTACAACCGGTTTAAAGACGGCCGCATATCGGTGGAGAGCGAGCCACGCTCCAGTCGGCCATCAATATGCCGAAATGACCAGGTCATTGCCGAAGTGAATGCTGTGGTGATGTGGGACCATCGTGTGACTATCCGAGAAGTTGCGGAAGTGGTGGACATCAGCCCTTTTTCTGCACATTCCATTATGACCGAAGATTTGGCCATCAAGAGAGTTGTGGCGAAATTTGTGCCGGAGCTGCTCACGGTGGAGCAAAAGCAACTTCGTGTTGAAGTCTCACAAGACATGCTGGATTCCACAAGCAATGACCCCGACTTCATTAACACCATAATCACTGGTGACGACGCTTGGTGGTACGGGTACGACCCGGAAACCAAATCCCAGTCGTCACAGTGGAAGCATTCCACGTCACCAAGACCAAAGAAGGCCCGCCAAGTACGCAGCAACGTCAAAGTGATGCTGACTGCTTTCTTTGACTCCCGCGGTGTGGTACACCACGAGTACGCATCACAGAGTCAAACAATCACCAAAGAGTACTACAGGGATGTCCGCCGTTGCCTACGTGATGCTGTGCGGTGCAAGAGACCGGAGTTGTTGTCAACAGGAAATTGGCGCATCCATCACGACAATGCTCCTGCACATTCCTCGCACTTGATTCAGGCTTTTTTTTTTTGGGGGGGGGGGGGGGGGAGGAACCAGACTCCTGTAGTTCAACAGGCTCCTTACGCTCCTGATATGGCCCCCTGCGAGTTCTGGCTGTTTCCCAAAATGAAGAGGCCATTGAAAGGACTGCGATTTCAAACAAGAGAAGACATTATGGCTGCAACGACAGCTGAGCTAAACTCCATTCCGAAAGAGGCCTTCTCGGAATGCTCCCAACAATGGCAGCACCACTGGGAGAAGTGTGTGGTATCCCAAGCAGACTACTTTGAGGGTGATTAGGTTTCCAACGCTCCAGTTATGCCAGTTTTTTTTTTTTTTTCTTCAGCCAAAGGTCGGATACTTTTCTAACAGACCTCGTATTGTAGTTGAAAAGTTTAATTTACGCAGAGCTAGACAGACTGAAATAGAACTCAACCAGAAATATTACGGCATAGAAGATGGCATACACATGTCTGCTTCCTCGTCTTTTGTACTGTCGTCACCCTCCTCAATAGCAGCGTCCACAATATCATTATTGTAGAAAATAATTGAAAGTAGACCCTCATTTGAGACCCAGGGGAGCTCCACTTATATAGTTGAAGACACGGATCAGTTTAAACCCACATACTGTTTCGCAGTCACAACTACTCGACAGTCCATGCTGCAGGGTGAAGAGTTACAGCGAGGCATTTCATTGCCCTTTCTCGCACTTTTAGGGCGTTGTCTTGCACAATGAACCGGCTCTGGAGTTTGTGCATAAAGGCACTGGTGATGGTGCCAATCGAAGCTCCAACACAATCAAGCTGACCTCGTGTCCCCGTCATGATGAATCTGTCCGCGTCACTTTGTCACTTCCATTCGTTTGTCGTCATTTCATCGTCGCCATTCTATCGTTCTCATGCGGTCGTCACCGTTAAGTCTTCATCACTTTGTCGTCGTCATTACGCCGTAGTAATGCAGTCGTTATCACTCCATCGTCTTCATGTAGTAGTCATGAACTCATCGTCGTCTTTTCGTCCATGCCTTCTCCTGGTCGTCATTTTATCCTCGTCATTCTGCCGTCAACATGCGGTCGTCACTCCTTCGCCAGCATGCCCTCGTCGTTACGTCATTACACAGTTGTCGTCATTGCGTCGCATCATACAATCGTAAACACGAATTGGAGCCGCTTCTACTGGCGGCGATGCTCACCTCGAGAAGTGCAGTGAGCATTTCTGCCGGAAACACGAAGCGGAACAGCGTCGATAAACAGCGAATGGCTCGGAACGTGAGGGCGCACTTGCGCGTAAATGCGCAGATGGGCGATGCCCGGTGAGAGGGCCGCGGTGAGACAGCAATGGAACCGTGAAAACCCAACCAAAAGGAAGAAGTTCCCGACCGATTTCTGGCGTCTGTCGGCGTCACGTGGCGTCGGTAAAGTTTCATGTTTCGCTAGCCACTCCTGGCCTTTTGGGCGTTGGTACTGTGATGCGGATGAATTTGGCGTCGAAAGCGCGCCACCCCTAGTGTCGCATTGTTCTTGACGGCGCCTGCCGGCGCCGACGCTGAAAATGCGTTGGACGCTTGTTCCCAGTGATTGGGGCTTCAAGTACTGTCTACGGGTGGAAACAGGTGTTTTGAGAACAACCGTGCAGGAGGAGTTCATTTCTGCTTGTTGCGTGTACCATAGACTTGGCTTCTGTCGAGTGATCACACAAAAGTTTTCGCTCGTTCCACTAGTATAGTTATATATTTGGGTCAATTCAATTAATCATGTTATCCAAGAAAAGAAAGTATTTCTGAAGAGATGTTGAGAGCAATTAAATATCGAACCACGATTCATGTGTGCTACAATATTTGCGCATAATACGCGCTGTAATACTTCCACCTGCGACGCGTTAAACAATCGGTACATAATCGGTGACGCTACTTCGTGGACACGATTTTTGTAGTCTGAGAAAACTGAGGCAATCCCCGAGTCTCAAAGCAAGGTTTCTGCCACTGATTTTTCTAGTCTTTGAAGAAAAAGTGGTGTCAGTTCGCGTAAATTGTGAAAACTTTATTTGTGAAGCCATCAGGACCTTCATCTGTAGAAGTAGTCAATAACTCTATGCCATGTTTAACGGAGTCATCTATGGCACTTACACCTTCTTGTGGGATATTTAGTTCTGCATCGTTGCGCAGTAATCATAGAACGAAAGACGGAAGTGAATTGTTCATTAAAACTCAATGCTTTATTTTCGTTATCAGGAGAAACTATGCCTCCAAAAACAAGTGGAGGACGATCCGTTCCCTCCTTTTCAGTTATTTTCACTGTGCTGCCACCGTGACTTAGCATTAAAAAAATTAAATTACAGGGTTTTACGTGCCGAAACCAGTTCTGACTATGAGGCACGCCGTAGTGGGGGACTTCGGAAATTTGGACCACCTGGGGTTCTTTAACGTGCACCTAAATCTAAGTACACGGGTGTTTTCGCATTTCGCCCCCATCGAAATGCGGCCGCCGTGGCCGGGACGTGACTTAGCACCATGGCTTATTCTCGAATGAATGGATTTGCTAGAGATATTAGGGGACAATGAATGCACTCCTTTATACTATATTTCATGTTTTCAATTTCAAGCTAACTCCTATCGGTGCTTGGTCCACGAGTTGCTCTACTGTGTTCAGATGTGTTCCTTTATAAGGGCAGAAATTAGTGTTAGGCGAAGGAGGGAGGGACTCGCATAGTTTCTCGTTAGACAGCTTCAAGCCGGCTCCGGTCTCTTTTGATGAGGCATTAAAACTAGGTTCGAGAGACTAGTCAAAAATGTAAAATAGAAGGGGCAACAACACTAGTCTTGTAAGAACAGGCACCACTGGTCTAACAATATACGGCTCATCAGGTGCAAGGTGCTAACAGCCTTCTGGCGCGCAGGACAAGCCTTGGGGCCGCACAGCCTACTGCCTAATGCACAGCCTAATGCACGGGGACTGCGTTCTGTCAGGCGTTGAGACTCTATATAATTTTACTACATAATTATTGATGTCGCGCATTTGACGCACGGACACCTGCGGGGAATTAAGCCTGAAAATTCGCAATTTGTTTTATTCAAACTTCCTGCAAAACAACCCCGCTTGAAATGCGGGTGTTTCTGGGCAATGGCTTAAAATAATAAACAATAGAAATTCTGCTTATGCACGGCCGTGGCGAAACCTTTTTTGGAAAATGCCACATGCTTTTTACGGCACATATTCTCACTTCTCAAGATAACAAATGTACAATAATATTAATAGAGGTCCCTTATGCTATAACTAAGACGACTTGAAGGCGAAAGCCCGAGCGCCGCTAAATCAATGACACGTCCTTATTTCACCAAACTTGTCATCCTTACTTCACCAAACTCAGACCGTGACTCAGCACTCTTTTGCAGAGTCATCGTCCTTCTGAACCTATATTTTGCAGTCACTTTTGCAAGTCATCCTTTATTCACCAAACTCGAACCGTGACTACGTTTTTTTTTTTTTTTTGCTGAGTCATCATCACCCTGAAAGCACAATTTACAGCCATTTTTGCAAGTTTTTTTTTGCAAGTCACACATCCTATGAATCACCAAAATCCAACCGTGACTCAGCAGATTTTTTGCTGAGTCACTGTCACTTGGACCCTTAAATCTCACATATACCTTTTAACACATAGTTTTTTGTAAGTCAGTCCCCCACTCCATAACCCCTTGCTCCACTCTTAATTCACACTTCATTCACTTTTGATCTTCACCTTCACTCACTCTATCATCTCGGTTTTACTTCCATCACACTTGGTTTGCTCTTTTACTCCAAATTTCCATCACCGTTGATTCAACCTATCACCACTTGATTCTCCTTCATTCTTAATTCACTCTCATTTACTCTTCATTATCTTAGCTCGCCCTATCTCATCATTGCCTTTTCTTTGACTCCTATCACCCAACTAAACCCCTTTAATTCACCATCAATGCACACTTAAATCACCTCATTCACCTCTCTGTATACCCATTATCACTTCAGTTCACTTGCTTAATCATTCTTCCACCCTTAATCGCGGTTTTGTGTGCATTGTCGCCTCTTATCCTAAGAGGACCATTTCGTGTCGAGGACGTGGTTTTGAAACGTCCTTGAAATGAAGACCTCACCATGAGACGTAAAAAGCTTTCGCCATAATATTTTACATGCGTACGTACAAGCTATTTCTCCTGAGGCGCGCACCTCCTTTGTGATTGCGCACACCTGGAAACAGCTTCCGGGCAATTCTGGCCAACATAAAAAGCCCTCACAAGAAGGGACAGCTATAAAAATTGGCAGTCACTTTAGCATAGGCCAAAGAGGATGAAGGCGAAAGCCTCCGCGTTCAAGAGGCATTCATCAAATAACTTGGCATTCTCATTCGAATGTGTTGTCCCTTCTTATTGTTTTCTCCGACCAAATGCTGCGCGCTCGAGTGTCTTAATTGACGTTACCTTAAATAACTGCGCCCTAATTAACACCAAAGGTCGTGAGTTCGATTTCCACCAAAGTTCGTGGGTTTGAGTGCCTAATTAACTCTATATATTTAACTGTGCCTTAATTGCCTTGGCCGTAACGCCAAAGGTGATGAGTTCGACTAACACACAAGCTCGAGGGTTCAACCACTACCAAAGGACGTGGGTTCGAGTGCCCGAATTTACTCTATCTTAATTAACACAATGACGACAGTGACCCACACACCATCAAAATTCTTGCGTGAGCGTTGCTTGCTTCGCCTGCGCACCGTCAAAATTGTTGAGCGAGCGTTGCTTGCTTACTCATAGAAGACGATGGCGACGGTGAACCTGCACACCATCAGAATTGTTGCATGAGCATTTGTATATAGGTAAGACACGACGCCGGGTCCGAGTCGCCATCGTGTACGATTTCACTTCGACGACACGGTTTTCACTCAAGAACATTGGAGGTCGACTGAACGATGAGACATATAAGGCTTTCGCCTCAACAAAACTGTCCTTTTGCCGGACATCAGGCTCCACCCGGCTGTTTGGCCGAAGGATCGAGCCACCCACCAAAGCGGTTCTCGATCTCCCTGGCGACAGCCAGGCATAGCCTGTCGTTTCCCCTCTTCGCCACTACCTGCACGCACAGGGGCAATCTCTCCGATGACCACATTACGGGGCACACCGTGACGGGCACCTTGAACAAGCTAAACAGTGCCGTCATGCCCAGCGAATCCAAGAATAGCAAGTCCTGATTCTGGAACGGGGCAGCGCTGGTGGCCGCGGGCAGGACGAGCACTCCGTTGTCCCCCAGCGTCTCCTCGAACCGGTCGCGGGCGATGTCAAAGGAAGTCATGTAGTCTGCAGCCGTCTGCTTGGAACGGAAGCGGAAAAGCGGTGCCATGCTCGACGCGGCCAACGCTGCAAGTGAGTGCCGGCCAGCGCCCACCAGGTGGCGGAGCAGTTCGACTAACGTGTTGAAGCCGCCGAGCCGGAAGATCTCGGACAAAGGCTTAGGCTCCTTGACGCCGGTCACCTTGAACCACATAAGCGTGCCAAATCGCATCTCGGGCAGGTGCAGCCGATGCGCTTCGAGTCCGTGCGCCCCCCTCAAGTACTGGGTTACCTGCGTAGAGTACGGAGACAAGAAACGCTGTAAAAATAATGTCACCTATGTTGATGATGATGGAAACAAAACAGAAGACAGGCTGCGAGAGAGAGACGGAGTTGGGGTATACAAAAAATCATGAGCCATTCCACTGTGTGAACGTGGATGACCAGCGAAGCTGTTTGGTACACGTGTGCTCTTGCGTCGTCTTGCATAGCAAGCCGCTTGCGGCTAGCCTCTCGGGAACGATCTTCATCGGTGTTTGCCGCCCGCTACCGCCGATTGCATTCTCGAATCTGTTCTCGCCCTCGCTATTCGTAGGCGCGCTGCTCCTCGGGAGTACGTACTACAAGCGGCCTCCACATTACTACAAGGGAAGATAAGTGAACTTCAAGATGCAGAACGGCAGCTTGTCTTGCCGACAACGCACGACGCTGCCGCCGCCCCGGGAGAGCGAAACTAGGCATGTCCGACCTTGGAACGACGAAAAGAGAGGGCGGTGTGAACGTAGACATGGCTGACGTGGACCGCAGAGCCGTAAATCTTGGAGAAACGTTTATTATCTACTAGAGAGTCTACTGACCTCGAAAACGGTGCCTGTTGATAACTAATTTACTCAAAATGCGTATCCAAGCGATGAGAAGTATAAGGTTTCGCTCAAAAACCGGGAGCTGAGTTTTTGCAACAATAAGATCTGTAGACGGACACGAAAAATGCATAGAACCCTAGCCCTAGACAGCTTCGCTGTAAAAGCGCTTACAGCCCACAGCACACTTCTCCGGGGCGCGCGAGCGGGGTACGGAAGCGAGGAGGTGTAACATCTAATGCATGTCAGCTGGTACAGAAGAACACCTTTTTGAGCAAGAGGTGCGCTGGTGGCGGGCCCCTGCAAGTCACGTTGCCTAACTGTGCATAGAAGACAGCCTTTGTAGTTGGCGGTATGTCGCGCGACGGAAGGTTACATCGTCGCCATGTGCTTTAGCGACTGCCCAGGCCATAAAGTGTCGCTGATAGAATGGAGCAGAGAAAGCTATTTACAAAGCGAGGAGCAGGAACAGATGCGACCAGCCCATCTTGCAACGCATACTCAATGCAAGTTATTTCGAAACGGTCGCGCACGGTACACGGTGCACACAGACTTCTGAATGCCCCACTCCCCCATTCTATAGGCAATTCAACTGCACTGGAGGCTGTGCACGCATTATATTCAACAATGTGGAATGAGTAAACGCGGCTTCGTCGAATGTATTTAATCTACGGACTATATTACCTCATCGGCATACTTCCGCGAAGGTGAGTTAAACGTTACCTCAGCAGCAAGGCAAAGAGGCTGTCACTCTTCGTGCACCGTACGTAAAAGCGACAGCTGGCCTCTGTGGTCTTGGGAAATTTCGTAAAAGTACAGCGGATGCAGACATACAAGTGCCGTTATTCTCTCTGTGCACAGTCTGTCGCATGAATAGAAAATGACTGTGCAACAAACCAATTCTCGTGTTGGTCTTGCAGTAACCAGTTCAGATAATAAGATTTGAAAGTTCTGCGATCAATAAAGGGAAAGCTACGGGCGCGTGGCTGCTGCATGTGTGTTAATCGCGCCAAGTAGTCCGGCAGCGTTTGATAGTGCTTTTGGTTGCTCTTCTTTCTGGGGTTTTACGTCCCAAAACCAGTTCTGATTATGAGGCACGCCGTAGTGAAGGGCTCCGGATTAATTTTGACCACCTGGGGTTCTTTAACGTGCACTACAACGCAAGCACACGGGAGTTTTTGCATTTCGCCTCCATCGACATGCGGCCGCCGCGGCCGGGATTCGATCCCGCGACCTCGTCCTCAGCAGCGCAACGCTCTGAACAGACGGTTTCGCGTTTGCTCAGACGCGAAAATGAAAAGCGCCAAAATAACTAAACTTTCATACTCAGTGGTGTGTTTTTTCTTATTTAAGTGTTGCTAATGAGCTGTTTATGTTTTATCTTCCCCAGCCTAAACCAACGTGGATTAAAACGCGGGACTGTCTTCAGAAGCGCTCTCACATGTGCGCACTTTGCCCTCCGTAGCCATAGCCACAGAAAGTTGTCTCCGAGTGCACTATGTTGCGTGGCTGGTATGGGGAGGCCGCATACAGTGCATACTGCCGAAGAACAGCTCCGCTGGAAGCCCACATTCACAGAGTGGTAAGGCTGCGATTGTTTTGTTTTTTTATGCCTGTGGGATGTAGCAGAATTCAGGTCCATGAGCTGGTCTACTCAATGAGGCGGAAACTACTTGCACAAAAATTGAAATGCATAATCGACTAATTAACAAAATAGCACTAATTCAGTTTCATTGGGATAGCAATTATAAGGACACTCAAAGAGGATTTCTGCCGTCGGCGTCGCCGTGAGGTTCCGTATGACGTCAACGGCGATGAAATCATCGCCGCGCGCCCGACGCTGTATGTGCGAGTGAAAGGGCGCGAGGAACGCGCACTTTCACGGGGAGCGAACGCACGGCGGAGAACAAACGCGCGTTCTGCGCCGGGAAGGGATGCAGAATCCGCCTTTTGCGTTGCGCTGTGGCGCCACCTTAGCGGGCTCCGCCAGAAACAATATGTACGGCGTCGGGGCCCCGCGGGACGCAGAGGCACGCTGCAAGAAGCGAGCTGAAATGGGTTTGTGCATTTGTCAGTCATTGTAATTTTCGTTTTGTGTGAGTGGCCGCTTGTTGGACAGCATGCCAAGGCCGGCAATAACTCTGGTGCGACTTACAACCGCAAGTCGTCGAAATATGATGACGGGATTTCATGCAGCTACGCCGACAAAACCAGTCACCGTGCGATGTGCCTCTGAACGAATACATCGCACCGTAACGCAATTGACACAGCGCCTAGGCTTGTATTCCTGTTATGCATATTTATTCGTACCGAATATGAGTCGAAACATGCTTCGGAAGTTGAAATGCACGAACGTGAGCACTCGCCAGCCGCCCACATCAAGTTTAAGTTGGCGTCGATTCCGCTCAGCGAAGGTTAGCCGTATCGTATATAGCAGCCGAGTTCATGCATTTGCCACTGTTAGACCTGCACTGAACGTACGCTAATAGGATGATAAAAACTCCTTTTATAGCTGAGTCTTGACTACAGTGGCCATAGCTCTTTGAAGGGGCGACACTGCGCCCAGAGTATTTATGCAACGCAAGAACGGCGCATTTGTTTACATCGGCAGGCGTACGGCCACCGCTCGCTGTTCGCTTCAAGTACCGTAGAAACCGTGCACCGCTCACACGAAATAATGAGGAAATGTTCAAAGCATATATGAACACTTCTCATGCACATATCAAAAGCGATCACACTGGGACGAGAAGGCATGAACGTCCCGAGCACATCGAAAACGGCGACAACGACCACCTAGCCGCACTGGCACGCGAAAATGCCGATGCCCGTCGTACCCGCGTGGCAACGAGCGGTGTTGTTGCTTACGATGCAGTATCGAAAGGGCCATCATTTGTTGCCTGTTTAGCATAAGAGGCAAAATGTGTTTTCGGTAACTACTAAATCTGGCAGCATGAACATACTCTTCATAGGTGCACTTCGTGCATGGAAGCGCCGGCGACTGCGACCGACAGCCTTCGTTCAAGAACGGTGCCTGTACCGCGGTATTAGCACTGCGCCGTGTCACCGCTTCCCACTGTGTGTGTGCATCGTACTATGCTAAGAGTGGTTCACTTCAAGTCGGTAAGGTCAGTACTGAAGTGCATAAGCAGTTTCCTTCGTCGTACTTGCTTATCCTATCTTTCAGGTCCGCCGGTAGCGAACGAACTCGTAGGCTGTAAGGCCTAATGAAGCTGCCTGAACGAGATCGACACCGCCTCAAACTTGATGTGGAGAGCTGGAAAGGGCTGGAAATCGTGCGTACCAGCATCGGAAGCACGTTTCGACTCAATTTGAGCGTCAATAAATACATACAGGAGCGCATTTGCGGCGATATTCACGTTGTCGGTGCGATGTTCTCACTCGGAGATCAGCACACTGGTTTTGTCGGCGTCGTCGGCACGAAAGCTTATCACACTACGATCACTCGCTGTCGTCGGTCGCGTCGTCGGTCGCGTCTTCATCATATACTTGTATGACAATATAGGTCTCCCATTGGCACAGTATCACAACTACAGCCGGCCGAGCGTTGGCACCGGCGTGAGGTCGACTTCTGACCGACATCGGTGTCATGTCGGCATATATTGTGATGTACCGGACGTTAAGCGAATATTGCTGTGAACAGCTGAAGTTCATACCGAAACACAGCGCAAATACCGCGTCGTCGACCGGAACAGCGCCGACAATAAAGAGTTCGCGTGCTCGACGGCTATGCTGCATACGCGTGCGTCGTCAGCTGCACGAACCACCGACCCCGTACAAAACGTTTTCGGCGCTCGCCGCTAGGGTACAGCGCATTCGCAGTCGGGACATGCAAAAGGCGGATTAGGCGTCTCTTTCCTCCTTTGCAATTACCTTTACAAGTCCACGGTCGCGAAGCCACTACGACGTTGGATGCCATGCTGTCTCACGAGTGTGTCGACATACCTACCGACGTTGCCGAATTTACTCAGCGCGCCGAAGAAGCCAGACAGCATCTGCTATCAGCAAGGCCAAGATGCAAAACGGTACGATCTTCGACACAGGTCCGTTCTCTACACTCCCGGCGATAAAGTATGGGTTTGGATACCCATACGCCGTCGTGGACTTTCCTAAAAACTGCTAAGACGGTACTTTGGGCCGTACAGAGTGATTCGACGCCTGAGCGACGTCACCTGCGAGGTCGTTCCTGACAGTGACAGTAGTTCCAGTCGCCGCAAGCACTTACACGAAGTGGTGCATGTGGTGCAGATGAAGCCGTATCTGTCGAACACGTTTCGTGTGTTATTTTCTGTTGTTTTCTGTGATTTTGTTTTGCGTGTCTTACTCTGTGCCATTTGTACACCGCCCTCATATGCTTAAGTTGCGCATCGGGACGATGCTTCCTTCGGAGGGACGCAAATGCCGCGCCTGTACTCCGATGAAGAGGAGGACTAGGCGAGCAGGCATGCGCGCTTCTATCAAGGCGCGGCGAAGAAGTCGCAGTAGCGCGCTGTATTAAAAAAGGCCACCTCCTGCTATTCCTCATGATCAGGGCTGTGCGACCTCTGTTTTTGATGTTGCGACAATATATATATATATATATATATATATATATATATATATATATATATATAGAACAAACACGACTTCTCCCGTCGCGCGAAAGGCCGTGGGGGGACGGGAGGGAGGGAGGGGTGGCGACGTTTAGCTGCGGCACCAAATGCGTATTTATATAAAAACGTTGCGAGGCGTGAAGGTGGTAAGGTCTTCCGACGCTGCTCGACGAGTTTCCCGTTCTGATCTCGTCGAAAACAATCCGACCCGCCCCCAGAGGCCCTGGAAACACTCACCAACGCTGCGCGCGTTCGTTGCGAACGCGGGCAAAAGGCGACGGCGTGGACAACAGTTCTGCGCGTTGCTGGTGCTGCTGCATGTCCAAGTTTATACAGCTGGTAAAACTACTATCCTTACTCCGTATAGCTCTCTACTAAGTTGCTAACGCAATTGATGCTTCGCCTTTCAGGTGACACTGCGACATTTTCATTACGCCTGCTATCAGCCAGAGGTACACGCCACCGCAAATAGCAGAGTCCATTGTTTGCATCCGGTGAAACAATGATGCAAAATAAAGCTCGGAAACATCTTTGCGGCGCCGTTTCCCTGCCCTCCACCCAAGTGTCGCTCTTTTACGTATTCTTTCGTTTCTTTTTAACTAATTGTCTTATGGTACATATTCCAATTATTTACAAATTCTATCGGGTGAGACTTTTGTGCGGCTAGTTAAATCATCGCACCAGCTCTCACGCAGTTCATGTTCTTGTATCTATTTCATGCGTGGCTTTGCACATGTTTAACTGTTGCTAGTTGCTTCATAGATAACAGATTTTTTTAAGTGCGAGGATTTGCCTCGCCTCGTTTTTAGCGTGGTTAAATCACGCTGCGTTTTATCGCAATGGTACAGTCAACTGCTTTTTTTAACAGTTAGATTTTTTTTTTTTTTTGCCCGAGCGCACCTTCCATATTGTGACTACTTGGGAAATGTTTTAGAAATAGGGTAGCTCAGGTCGATCATTGCTGTTAGCAGCTGCATATTGTGTTGCTGTTCGATTTTCGCTGAAAGAACAGTGTCATCTTTGTGAAGTCAATAAAGCTGGCCGCTGTCTGGGCCGAGTTAACACGGAGGGTGCTTTGTTTGTTTCACTGCCGATTCCTTTTCGCATGCATTTCGTAATCATTTTAATCTTTTCTTAATATCTTTTGTAGAGTGGCACTGCATTGTTTACGCCCCAAAGAACTAAACCCGCCCTTTCCGCCAGTGCCCACCTACCTTGGCCGGCACTGCTCCGTCTTTAAATATCTCGTGTGGCTCCACATCTTCAGTAACGTTCTAAAGAAACGATGCTCAAATGTTGGTAAAGCCGTTGCGCTGTACGTTTCCAAGCATGTCACTAAGATAACTTCAAATTGAGAAAACATTAGTGGGAAGGGCAGTTCATCAACGTACGGAACGGAATTGCATCGGCCATGCAGCGCTACGTCGCGCTTCTATATTCCACCCGTGCTTCTTCCGACTTCGTTGACGGTTGTGCGCATTTGCATTAAGTGTTTCCCAATTGATCTTCATGGGGCGATTTTCACTGTAGTTATTCGGCGATGTCACGCGTATTCAGCGTCTATTCAACCACTGAAGAACAGTCTTCAGGCGATATGCACGCCGCATGCGCACATGTAAACATGTAGTGGCAGCAGACATCGCTAGGCACAAACCACAGTATGCGCGGTTCAGTCGGTCTCCGCCAGGTGTAGCGATTCCACTCGATTTCGCAGCGAACGCCCATCAAAACAGAACACTCTTGTCATTTTGTTTCTACAGACACGTTTAAAGCGTCAGTGTGGAGATTTTGTGAAAGCACATACCCGTCTAACTGCCCGGCGAGCCTCAGTGGTCACACGGCTGATGTAAAGGCTTCCCTCTGTGTCCATGTAATACAGCTTGAGCGTCTTCAGATTTACCTGAATAAAAAAAATATTGTGTTTGCATTTCATCGTTGCAGAGATATTTCATTTATTATGCATGGTACCCCGGTTAGACAATATTGCATTCGTATATGAAAACTATGCCCGTCAATCTCATCAGTATACACTAGGAAATGTGTACAAATGCACTGCGATTGATTTAGCATGTTCTCAGCCTTCGTGTCCTCCTTTTGTCCAAATCGCGGGGCTGAAATTTCTTATTATGCCTTATGATCTGCATCTTGAAGGCAGCTTCTAAAAGTCGACTTAAACGAGAAGTTTGAAGAATTTAGATGCCGGAATGAAAAGAAAGCTATCTACGATAATATCTTAATTCACTTTTCGCATTGCTCACCGTTGTGTTCATTATGTGCAGAAGAACGGTGGCTCATTCACTCGCTCTACGACAGCACGCCATAGAATCGTACACACCTTTTCATTTAGTCTAAGCCCGCTGGTCGCACTTTCCGCCAGAACGCTGAGCATCAGCGGCAAGTCCTCCGAGAACTTGGCCATGGGGCCCACGCAGTTGAACTGCTCCAGATTTTCTCCAACATCGGGCAGCAGGCCAGTGTTGGGCACCACTCCTGAGGTTTGCGTGCGAAGAGCAGAGGTCAGCAAAACAACGCCTCCATCATCATCTTAACCCAGTTTCGCCAATATAAAGTATTTCCTCTAACAGTGAAAGCGTGATTGAAGGAAGCTCGGAGCTTAAATGCGAACAGGAGAAAAAAGTAAGTAATGTGCAAGGGGGAAGGTAATGGTGACGAAAGAAGTTGTGGATTTATGGCGTCTTATGCTGCTAATAATAAATCCCTCGGCTAACGAAAGCTGTATTGGTATTCGGGGTCACTTGTTTAATTGTAACCCTCTTGGGCCACAAGCACTTGCCAAAATCCCTACACACTGGCGTTCTTGCTTACAGGCCCTGTCAAAAAGTTACAGGTGAGATTTGGAATTTAACATACAATCTCGGGCTCACGAGCACGATGTCGTAGTCAATGTACTATCACGTAGGGTACAAGAAAAGAGATGGCTGAGTTATTAAATTGCAAAAGCTCGATTTGTATTTTTCACCGGCTGTTGGCTTGTGGCTGAAGACCCCGCAGTAGGCGGCTGGTATTCGCAGGCTTCCGGCGATGTCTGTGCCTAGGCCAATCAGTGAGCCAGCTGCAGCCAGGAGGCTTCCCTCTCCACCTGCGGTTTGTGGGAAAAAATGTTTGTAAATCGGGTAGGCCGTTTCAGGGATGCAGCCACAGTGGGATATGTGAAACATTTTCTGCGTGCTGCAGAGGGCTATGGGGGCTATATGGTACAGAGATGACTTAACCAAGTGCACAACTTACGTTTTACAGCGAAGCTGCTAACTGTTGAAAACCGCTGTTAAGCTGTTTCTACACCGGCGTGTACAACAATTCAAATGCGTCGCGCCACCTTGTGGCGTCGTATGAAAACGTCGGGATGGCGGCGTTTTTAAACTTAGGGATCGTAAGACAATTTCAGACACGTCGCGCCACCTTGTGGCATGGTATGACAACGTCGGGATGGCGGCGTTTTTAAACTTCGGGATCGTAAAAAACTTGTGCACTACATCGCGCTTTTCGCAGGAACTTAAGTTTGCTTCTTCATTACGTGATGTAGCTCACCCTGCATGGCACGTGAGCGCGTCAGCGCTAGTACGCGCGCTGCGATTGGCGTATCCGTCTTTAAAAACAAAATAAAAATCATCATACTCTCTCCTGTATCGTATGTAGGTTCATTGTCTGTGCGTTAGCGCACATCGCTCCTGAGCGTTGCGGCCCCTTGCGGCGCCGGCTGAAAGCTTCATCGCTCCAAAGCAAAACGTACATCGCACCAAAGCGTAGCGCCACCTTGTGGCGCCCGCTGAAATCTCGGGGTTTCGCGGAGAAAACGGAATGGGCGCGGCGGTTGCGGCAGGATACCAGCGACGATGAGCGGTTCGCGGACGCCAAGAGTGAAACGTGCCGCCCGCCAGGACACCGAGGCGGAAAAAAATGCGAACCGTCCTTGTGACCCCGATCCCGCGAAATTGGAGCGTTTCACCGGAGCAGTGGTCAATCACCACATAACCAGATTCACTGGTCATCCACCTTCACAGAGTGGAATGGCGCTGAATTTTTACGCCTTGAAATCCTTAGACGCTTAACTTATGCTACAGCTTTAGTAAGGGTTTTACGATCTAATTTGGCAATGGTGCTCGCAACCTATCCGTAGTGGGCCTTGTTTGTTTTACAGAGGGTGTTTGGGCGATAGGGTCGAATGCAGCGGCGTCATCCCGGAGCAAGCGTGGAATATCTGCAATTGTAAGCGTTTTAACTCCCGATTAGCAGCGGCATGAGTTCGATGAATCACACTAATATGGAAGATACAGAGTGAGCTCTCTTAAACGCTACCTCTCCTGCTCTAATCGACAAATGTACGGCCGAGTTATGCCTCTCTCAACGCCGCCCGCAAGGCTAAATGTAGCTGCGATTGCTTCATGTGTGGTGCTACAACGGCGCTACCTGCGCACGCGAAACATTTTTTAATTTTTTTTTACATACATGACACTGCAGACCTCATTGGTCCAAGCAGAATCGTCAATGCATGAGTAATAGCTTCTCTTTATTGTACGCAACGATACCAAAGCAAGGTGCGTGGGTAATTATGGTTGCAAAGGTATAAGCAATATCAGTGTTACATGCTTTCGTTATATGCGCTTTAGCAAGTGACCCACACGACCCATACGACCAGCGACCGATATCATAGACGTTTCCGGTCAAAAACGGGATGAAAAACATCAACTTACGCTCATTGAATATGACGAGATTCAATACGTTAAATAGCATATCTATCCTTCAGGACTGGAGAGGCGTGATTGAACTTCGGTTTAGAAGTCGCTATAGAATGTTATTCAAAAAATAGCCTTTCGGGAATTTATCACACCACCTCTTTTTGGCTTTGACCAGGAGCAAGTATTTCTAGTTGAGGCTATTGATCATGCGTATCTACGCCAATGTTTATGATATATATTTATCAAAGCAGGACACGCACTCTCGAAAAAGCCCTACTCAAGGGCTGCTGGCCAAGGTGGGCAACCTGGGCCCCTTTAGAAGCCGCCCAAACCTTAGTACACGATCATTTTTGCATTCCGCCCCCACGAGCGCGTGTTTATTTATCGTATCGTGCTAATGCTATTCTGTGTAATGCTAATGCTAATTCTCAGGTTCATTCACCCACTTTTCCGGGGCTATCTATCTACTGTCCATCTATCTATCTATCCGTCCATCTACCTATCCGTCCATCTATCCATCCCCGTCCATCCGTCCGTCTATCCGCACGTCTATCCTTCCATCCGCCCGTCTATCCGTCCGTCTATCCGTCCGCCTACCCGTCCGTCTGCCCGTCCGTCTACCCATCCGTCTGCCAGTCCGTCTGTCAGTCCGTCTGTCAGTCCGTCCGTGTGTCAGTCGGTCGGTCGGTCGGTCGGTCGGTCGGTCGGTCGGTCGGTCGGTCGGTCGGTCGGTCGGTCGGTCGGTCGGTCGGTCGGTCGGTCGGTCGGTCGGTCGGTCGGTCGGTCGGTCGGTCGGTCGGTCGGTCGGTCGGCCGGTCGGTCGGTCGGTCGGTCGCTCGGTTGGCAGAACCGTTTTCGTGCCCACTTGGGTCATTGGGAAGTCCGTGGTCTAATGGTTAGATAGAACTATCGGGCTGCTGTGCTGAGGAAACAGGCTTCGAAACAAACCACCCGACCACCTAGGGTCACTGGGTATGCGATGATAGGTATGTGCCACTCGTAAATTTACCCTTTTCACACCAGTTCATGTTACTGGGCACGTGCCATTGCTTATGTGCCACTCTTGAGGGAACCTCCTTCACACCAACTGAGGTCACGGGGTATTGTGCCTGGCGGTCCTTCTGGACAAAAGGTGCTTCACCGACGAGCGTGCGATTTACGAAATGCCACCCTCACTTCATCTTTTCGACGCCAAACAGCTGGCGCCGAAGCCACCGTCTCCTCAAGATAACTGACAGTGACATTGTGTCGCGTCTTCACCTCTCCGACGACCCAAAGCTGACTTGATTTTCTCATCGCTCGGACGTCATTCTGGACCTCTCTTTCGACCGGCACCTGGCACATCACCAGTGAGGGAACCTTTGTGGCCTCTCGGACCCCGAACATCACAATAGTATGTGCAGCAGGATATGCACGGCTCTTCAATAAGCCTCATTAGCACGATTGCGGCAGATTAGAGTTACTGTGTAGAGAGCCTATACTGTAACTCTGCGGGACATGTACACGGCACGCCATCTCTCGGCGGCGGCCGCGCACCCTGGTGTAAGTGAATGGGGAAAAGATAAATATATATATATTTAACATGAACAAAATTATTTATCGAAAATGACTCGCGGTTTTACATGATAGAGACCCACTGGGTCATTCTGGTGAAATTCCAGTAGCGTGCTGCGAAGCGCGTAGGATCCTAAGACATTTAAATATTTTACAAGAGAGCCTATGATAGAGTCCCATAGGCTCTAGCATGGGCGCCAATAAAATTTAATTCCCAGAATTTGTTAATTATGGTGGGAGTCTTGTGATAACAGTCACTGCATAAAACAAAAAGAGGAAAATAATGGCGACAATTCAGTTTTTTTTTTTTTTTTTTTTTTTTTTTTTTTTTGCTGTCGCATAGTGGCTCGACGACAACTGTACTTGTGCCAAAGACCACTGTATAAGACAAGAAGGAACTATTCCACTCACTTAATTTTTTTAACTCCACCTACTGACCTACGTTCAGGTTTTTATGGTAAACCCACGATACGACAGGGTATCAGAAGGGCACTTAAGATCTCACTTTGTTGCCTTACAAGCAACAACGAGAAGATACAATCAGAGCAGGTTGGATGCGACAAGGTCAGCTCACAGATAAGGGTGCCCTGCAAACAATTAGATTAGATCCTTTGTGTACTGCAAGTGAACAAAAAAAGAAAAGAAAGACAAGGACAGATGAATGGTACACCGCGTCCGCTAACTTCAACAAATGGTTTACTTGGAACAGGGAGCAGAGTATATATTTGCACACAAGTGACATTGAAGTGGCTTAGATGTCACACTCGCATAAATCAACATTTTGAAGAGATTACTCTGTTTTTGAAAGAGATATGGAAGGGACGCTTACACACTGAGGTTCTCTGAGGTCTTTACATATCGTCCGTCACATCCGTCATTTTCTGGCCGATCGCACCCGTTGGTGCTATGAACCTCGAGTAAACAAGCGACTGGCTTCCCTACAACTCGGCTCACTCTAAACTCGTAAAACGAAGTGTTGTTATGTTGTGCGTTTATAATGCCCTGAAGAAATCCTCATGTCACTGCATTAATGACACTTTGTTCACGCAATATGATCACCTCTTGGATGCAGGTTACCCTATACACATCCAAGTATCTGTAGCTGAATGTTTGCTAAAACAAGCGCTTTTGCATGAGCACGCTAATGCTATGAACGCTCCTAGGGCCCCGAAAACAAATGGCCGTTGTGCCATACCTGCACAAAATTTCACCCGGCTTGAAGAAGGTAACAAAATGCGCAAGCATAAAGGTAGTGTTTACTGCCCCTTACAAATTGCCTAGGTTGTGCAATATCAGCAACTCATGTAGTAGCAATAGGCGAGGCTACAACAAACGGCTCAAAACTACATATGTGATCGGTAAAAAGAGCGTGTAGTATACCAAATCCCTCGCTCTTGTCGCAGCTGCTAACGTAGGGCAGGCTGGTCGCTGCCTAAACGACGCGCTCAGAGAACATAACAACATGCTTCACGCTCGCCATGCCGAGATGGTTGGCTAGCATTGTGCTGCAGCACGTTTAGGTGCCGTCCGCCATTTCAGAGTTGCGCCGCTCTGACGAGAAATAACGACGCTCTAACTAGATATAAATTTCAATCTGCAAACATTTATAGTCTTGGTTCTCATTATGCGAGCATCACCTCCATATCTTTGTCAGAAAAAGAATTAGCTGTTTTTTTCTGGAAATTCATATGAGTTGCTTAATATTCGACAGAACAACGTTGGCGCCAACGAAGTACCCACCGCTGCTGCCTCCGGGGCTTCGGCGCGTGTCGTGCGGGTTCCGCGTGCATCCGTCGACCAGGTTCTGCGAGTCGCCCCACATGCACATCTCTGGTACGTTGGTCAGCGCCAGCGGGATGGCTCCGGCTGCCCGGAGCAACGCCACGCTCGGGGCGTCCTCCACGGCCCGCCGTCCACGCCAGAACAAGGAGCCCGCGTCCTGTCGCAAACCTGCAAGGCGAATACAAGCGTACATTCGCAATATTTTGAGCGTGAACACGGGAGCGCGTATAATTCTGTGCTATCAACACTGTTATGCGGCGCCTCACAATATCTGTGCGCATGCGCGGCGAGAGTATCTTCCCTTCGCGCGCATCACGTCATCGCAGCACTCGCTTGTCGTTTGCTAGCTGTTTTATTGCGATAGCAATTATATGGACACTTCAACCGGATTTCTGCCGTCGGCGTCGCCGTCGTCGGCGCCGTCGCCGTGAGGTTCCCTATAGATAAAATCTTCGCCGCGCGCCGTATGCCCCGAGCGGAAGCGTGCGGGGACGTGCGCTATCACGGAGAGCGAACGCACTCAATCACCCACGCGTACAGGACTAGAATAGGGATATGTAGGGGCCCCACGCACTCGCAAGGTACGTTCTGTTGGATCGCGACGTTGACCGTTCTCCCTCAAGGGCTGCAGAAGATAGCGCCAACCTTACCTTTCTGAAAACTAACCACTTAATATCGACGTTGTCGGCTCTCGACTGCAAGTCCCGCCGGCGTTTTCAGCAGTATCCTCTCTGCTTGCTCTCTGCTTGACGCTTTACTCAATGTGCACTCTTAGTGAGTGAGAATGGCTAGCCGCCGTCGAAAATACTGCTTTGAACCCGAGTGCAGATCTGCTGACAGTCGTGTGAAAGATGCACCAAAGGCGTCTTTGCTCAGCGTTCCACGTGATGAAGAACGGCGAAAGGAATGGGAGAGGAACCTCAACCGCGCAGATAAGACACTGGAGGAATCTTGCGAGTCTGTGATTTACACTTCGAACCGTGATTCATAATTAGGGACCTGTGCACCTTATAAATATAGAATGCAAAGAGGTGTGAATTCGTCGTGACAATTGCCACTGCTATCAGAAAACGCTGTTCCCACGATTCTTCCGAATTTACCACAGTACGTGACGAAGACGACACCGAAGCCCAGGAACAAAAGGAAATGGTGTGAAAGGGACGAAGCAACCGCGAAGAAAAGCCGAATCGCACTAGACAGTAGCTATTCGGAATTTTCACCGGCTGCTCCCGTCGCTTCCCGGATCATTCTTTACTTCGTTGTAAATAAACATTGTTAATTATTGCAGAAATGTACACCCGTGAGCAAAAGTATACGGACCAGGGATTGCGCGATAAAGCTGATTTTTTTCAACTGCCTGCGAATGCAACTTGAAATTGAGGACTGCAGTCCAATCTTGGCATTGCGAGCTTTAACGTGTACTGGTCAATTCCACTTTATGCATGTTAATTACGAAGAAATTGAGTTTTTTCGGCGACCCTGTGGTCTGTATACTTTTGCTCACCGGTGTACCTGGTATTTTCATCCTTTCGATTTCATGTCGCATTAACGTTACGAAAAATGTAATACATAAATAACCAGCTAACCAGCTTAAATTGTGCAGCAGTGATGCCTAAATATTTAATTTCATGAATAGATGGGGCAACGTGAAAATGTCTAAGGCGCTGCACGCCTTACCTGCGAAAAAAAAAACTCGAAGTGGTGGTTAAATTCGGCGCGGTGGTGCTGGAAACGCGGATGCGCGGTCGTTGTGGCGAAACCACACTGACCATTTTATCTATCAGCTGCAGAAAAAACTCGAGTGCCTCTTGTTACCGTGACTGCAGCGGCCGTATCAAGCCTTTAACAGAACAGGCTAGTTCATCCGTGCCTCCGGCTAAAAAAAAATCGCCCACCCTCTGTAGATCAGCCGCAACAATAGTAATTTATTTCACTGCACACTGCGAAGGTGCACCAAAAGAACTTTCGTGCGCTGCACGTCGTGCATTTTACTTTTATACGGTGAAAACAGCAACACGCGATAGCTGCTTTACCGCGACGCGTAGGAAAGTTTCAGGTGACGCTGCGAACCGCGCCACTGTCGGCGGCGACATGAAGTGCGTCAAGCTCTGCCGCGGTGTGAGCGCACTACAACTCTTCTAGTACACTGTACCCACGCGCAAGCAAGGAAGCGGGAAGCCAGCGCCGGAGGGAGCGGGGGGGGGGGGGGGGGGGGCGCACTTCTACTCTGCCAACAACCGCGCTCGTCGCTCGCTCGCACCGTCGCTTATCTCCACACGGCTCTGACCTTTATGCGCCGTGCATTCGCCGCTCAATTTCCGTTGAAGCGATAGACCGCACGTACCTTCGCCCGTTGCTGCGGCGTATGCTTGCTGCCAGCGTTTTGACAGTCGTTGTCTGCAGTCATTCAGTGTGATCTATTCGTGTATTGTTTGTGCGTGCTCACACCACGCTTGTTCATTCAGTTAGTAATAGTCGGGCCACATTTTCCAACGCACGCTACACATGCAATGCTGCCCGGATCGGCAGTGCAGCGCTACAGGTGTGTCCCTTCGCACGCGCTGCCCACGTGAAGCGCTTCTCATCAACACCACCGTTTCACACGCACCTTCTCGTGGTCATCGAGTCTCTCTTCATGTCGGTCTACTTACGCCGCAGCACACCTGCTTACTTAATCAGCTCATGTTTACTACAATTCATATTGCTACCAAAGCCGCTCACCTTACTTCGTATGACATTGCTGTGTTGCTATCGCCTTCATTGCTTCGCCCTTAGGTCGAAACTGTGACATTTTTTTAACCTGAACTTTCACGCTCGCCATGCTCTCTAAACTGCGTGCGCGAAAAAATAAAAAACTGCACACAGGGGTTTCTGTTCCTCGAAGAATCGCCTGTGTCTAGGTACTACTGAGGCGTTGTCGCTCCTTGAATATCTGACTTTGCCTAGGTACTACAGTGGAGAACTTCCTTTGCTCATTTGGTATACGTTTGTCTCTAGGCTAGCCGGCATGTGCGTTTGCGGTCTCGTTTTGCTGTCCCCCCGGGTCATTGAAAACTCCATGCCACAGGTAGGGGTTGCGCCCGCGGGCCGTTGACGACGCTACACGCCTCGCTGCCGAAAAGCCGCATCGCTCAAGTTTTCAACGACGAAAGTAGGCACGCTCACAGCGAAAAAAGGGAACAAGACGGCGGGATGACGGTGCCCGTGTGTTGAGGCTGACAACAATGACGCCGACATGGTAAGTTTTTTTTTTCTTGCTTGCAGTGAAAGTGCGATGTTGCGAGCGTCCGCTCTTGCGCAAGCGGATACTGCTCTCGTTTGTGCCCCGGTGCCGTGGCGGAAGCCGCGGTGCCGGGTGCCGACGTGAAGCGGTGGTCGTAGAGGTGTTGCGAAGCGCAGCGTAGCAACACCCCAAATAAAAAAATACTGCTCCAGTCAGGTAGACTGCTCCCTCCATGATAGTGAGATTATATTTGCATCATCAAACAGTGATGCGTTTATTTAGGAATACCATTGATCCTTAACAGCAACCACAGTTGTGCCTAGTCATCACCAGCCCAGCGTGTTCTCCGTTCCAACGCCGGCGGCGGGAAGCCAGCGTCGCGTAAACAAACCTCAAGTCTCGGAAGCCAACGTTAGCAACAAACGGATACAAAACGAGCAAAGGAAGCTCTCCGCTGTAGTACCTAGGCAAAGTTGGATATTCATAAAGAAAAAGCCCCCAAATTTTCTCTCGTAACACCGACTCCGCGCGCAGTGAGCTCCGCTAGGGACGAACAGAGCAAAACCGGCAACTCAATTCCTCAGTAGTACCTAGACACAGGCGAATCTTCAAGAAAGAGAAGTCCCTATGTGCAGTTTCTTCATTTATCGCGCATGCGCAGTTAGGAGAGCATGGCGAGCGTGAAGTTCAGGTCTGTTTTTATCTTCCTCGGTAGTGACCACGTTATGACTGTAACCAAAAATCCGAGGACACCTAAGCACGCCTTGTGACTTGCTGAACGCCAAAGCATTAACGTCCAATTGAACGCAGCTGAGTGGTCCTTCGAATTTTGCGCTGCAAGTAATGTTTTCGAGTTTTGCGAATAAATTGCTGCGGATTAGTTTTTAAATGCGAAGCATTTCTTGGCGAACATTTGCTACTTTGACAATATCTATCTATCTAGCCGCCTACGTCTTTGTGCTCTCATGGTCGTTTCGTTGACTTGGTAGGTACCAAAATTGGCATACTATGACAGGAGTGTATGACGAACATAAGTGATGGGTCATGACATAAATGTCATGACATGCGTGTCATGTAGGTCATGACAGTGGCCCAGCGAAAAAGATTAACACTCGACAACCACTGTAATGGGTTCGGACATGGGTACTAAGTGAAGGAAACACTAAAGGATGCTAGTAGAAGTCATAGTCATGAGCATGACTCAGCAAATATGACAATGAGCGAAAAATGACTAACACTCAAAAACCCCTCGAATGGTTTCTGACGTGGGTACTAAGTGAACGAAACACTAAAGGATAATGGTAGAAGTCATGACCATGTCTGAGCAAACATGACAATGACCCAGCGAAAAAATACTAACACTCAAAAACCACTGAAATGGCTTTGGACGTGGGTACTAAGTGAAGGAAACACTAAAGGATGGTGGTAGAAGTCGTAGTCATCATCACCATGACTGAGGAAAAATGAGAATGACTCAGCGGAAAAAGATTAACTCTCAAAAACCAATGGAATGGGTTCGGCTGTGGTAATACGAGTAAGTGAAGGAAAAGGCTAAAGGTTGATGGTCGAAGTCATAGTCATGAGCCTGACTAAGGCTTTCGCCTTAAGGTCTCTTAGGTGTAGCTAAATGGACTCATGAATGTCATGAAATGCGTGTCATTTAGGTCATGAGAGAGCCACCTAGGTCTTGGTGACCTCATGGTCGTTTCGTTAACTTGGTAGGCTCCCCGCACACTGCTTGCATAACATCGATTCCCACAAGGCGTGGGATCTGCCGGATTTTTATAGTTTCTACGTTGGCATGTTCGCTGTAGACTGGCATCATTTGCGCGATATTACTGTGAAATCAGGGATGCCACATGCCACCGACGTTTGGCGCGACGAGAGACCGAGGAAGCAGCAGCAGGTAATTAGTTAAAAACGTAATTAAATAATTTTTGTTTATTGCTTGATTATGCATTTCAATTTTGCTCTTGCAAGTAATGGCCGCATCTTCCAGTAGACCAGCTCCTGGCCTAGAAATATGCTATCTGCCACAAGCAATTTTTAAAAGTTTTCAAAGTGTTCGCGGAATCACCCTGTATGTCTGGGTGCAGACGTGCATACGCACGTACCCACCCGCACACCGAATGTCTGGGTGTGCGGGTGGGAATGTGTGTGTGTTTGCATGTGTGTGGGTTGGTGCGTGTGTGTGTCGGTGTGTATGGATGTGTGTGCGGGTGGGGGGGGGCGGATGTGTGTTTGCGTGTAGGTGGGTGCGTGTGTGTTTGTGGGTGCGTGCGTGTGGGCGGGTGCGTGCATGCGTGTGTGTGTTTGGGTGTGTGTGGGTGTGCATGTGGGTGTGTACGTTGGGCGGGTGGATGTGTGTAGGCGCGTGTGGGTGTGCATGTGGGTGTGTATCTATGTAGGGGTGGATATGTGTGCGTGTGTGTAGGGGTGTGCGGGTGTGGGCGTGTTTGTGTGTGTGGGCGCATGTGTATGTGTGTGTGCGTGCGCATGCGTGCGTGTGTGCGTGTGGTTGTGTGTGCGTGTGAGGGTGAGGGTGTGTGCATGAGTGTGCGTGCGTGTAGGTGTGGGTGTGTGCATGCGTGGGTGTGTGCGTGTGTGCGTTCGTGTGTGTGCGAACCGACTTCGCTATACAAAAAGAACTTCACGAAGTACGGCTTTGAGCGAGAAGCACTCTCGTCAAGGAAGCCCACTCCACTAAATTAACTGATCTAGTTGCTTCAGCAACACATTTATGCAACAGCATGTCAACATTCAAACTAGGTGACCGGTAGTGGCGCAATAAACAAAGTGCCACAGAGCTTCTGCTCAGCACTTCTCTTTGTAATACGGTAAATATCCTCAGTGCCTATGCAAATCCCCGCCGGTAGAAGCACAGGTTGTGAAGCGAGAAGCATGGCTCAAAGTCGAATAATTTTTGACGACCAATGTTTCTAAGTATCAGTTGGCTGTGGAAACCATGCAGAACGAAATGGTCTGCAATGAGAGAATTTCAGTGAATTTCTACAGTACAAAACTATTTTAAAACTGTATAGTTTGCATTTGCTTAAGAAGAAAATAAAGTTAAATTTGAGTGGAGAAAGTATGGGTTGAGAATTTTTTCCCACTAAAACCGCGCGGTGTCCAACGCGTTCTGCTTGACGTTCCTAATGTCACGGTATTCTGGCCCATTTTGACCGCCGCTCTTGGCGCAATAAAGGTTCCCGAAAACTGCCAGTATGACTACTCAATCTTCAATACAACATAATCATTTCTATTTGAAAAAATTATTAACTAGACGCGAACAGATTGTGAAAATACATGACGCCGATGCCCCAGGCAACACGCTATTTCTCACGGATGTCCGATCAAGATCCGTGAGACTCAACACGGGTGCGGAACGTGGGTCCACAACAGGCAGAGCTTTGTGCGTGACTCCAATAAAAGTGTCTAAAACGCAGGAACGTTTCAACACACGGCGGTGTAAACACAAATGCAACGTCATCATTGCGAAAACACACTGAAGAAGCCATATCGGCTCCCGAACGCTTCCGACTGCTTGCTACAGCGTATGAGTTAGATTCAATCTCTACAGCTTGGTTTTAACTCATACAAGTTAGTGAATTTCTTCGAGTCTTATTCAAACGACCCTACAACTGCTTGTGTCCACGCTCCACTAGTCGCCTCCAGTCGCCATGAGCTGTGCCAAACATGTCACCGATTGTGTTCACGTGCCAGGACTTGTATTCTGAATTTGATGTTCGACATTGAATATGTGTCAAAAATATTTTTTTTTGTTTTGAGGCACTTTGCAATAAATCCTTACGCTTTCAGATAAGACATTGACCGCTGAAGTTACTGCTTTTAGGCAAAAAGTGCACGTTTATGATTCGTCCGCATGTCTTTTGACACACTAGGTAGGCAAGAACAGTGTATAAAACTAAGTGCATCATAAAGTACACACGTCCTTAGTCATATCATAAGACGGCAACAAACAAAGATGCCGAGGACAGCATGGGGAAAATTGCTTTACTTAATTATCAAATGAAATAAAGAAATTACAAATTAATGGGAATGAAAGTCGAGGAAAAAACAACGGGCCGCCGGTGGGGCACGAACCCACGTCTTCGCATTACGCGTGCGATGTTCTTACCCATTGAGCTACCGCGGCGCCGTTTTCCCATCCGCTTTCTTGTGTATTTATGCTTACCTGCTAGAACTAACCCTGGAAGAGTTTCCTTTCTACACGTCCTTAGTGTGTTTTATATGCTAAATTCCGCGTTTTACACGCTGTTTCGGGCCGTGATAAATAAAGACTAAACGAATTTTTCAATTTAGGCGCATAGGTCGGCGCACTCACTCATGAGTGCACTCACTCACACTCACTCGCAGTCATTTGAAAGGCGTGAGTGCGAGTGAGTGCCTGTGAGTGTGAGTGGATGCGAGTGCGAGTGAGTGGCAGTGAGTGTGGGTGCAGGTGAGTGCGAGTGAGAGTGAGTGCCAGTGAGTGCGAGTGAGTGCAAATGAGTGCGAGTGCGAGTGAGTGCCTGTGAGTGTGAGTGGATGCGAGTGCGAGTGAGTGCCAGTGAGCGTGTGTGCAGGTGAGTGCGAGTGCGAGTGAGTGCCAGTGAGTGTGTGTGCAGGTGAGTGCAAGTGAGAGTGAATGCCAGTGAGTGTGTGTGCAGGTGAGTGCGAGTGCGAGTGAGTGCCAGTGAGTGTGAGTGGATGCGAGTGCGAGTGAGTGCCAGTGAGTGTGTGTGCAGGTGATTGCGAGTGCGAGTGAGTGCCAGTGAGTGCGAGTGCAGGTGAGTGCGAGTGAGGGCCAGTGAGTGTGAGTGAGTGCCAGTGCGAGTGAGTGCCAGTGAGTGTGAGTGGAAGTGAGTGCGAGTGAGTGCCAGTGAGTGTGAGTGCGAGTGAGTGTCGGTGAGTGTGAGTGGAGGTGAGTGTGAGTGAGTGTAGGTGAGTGCCAGTGAGTGTGAGTGAGCGCCAGTGAGCGTGAGTGGAGGTGAGTGCCAGTGAGTGTGAGTGGAAGTGAGAGCCAGTGAGTGGAGGTGAGTGCCAGTGAGTGTGAGTGGAGGTGAGAGCCAATGAGTGTGAGTGGAAGTGAGTGTGCACGTGGTGAGTGCCTGTAAGTGTGAGTGGATATGAGTGTCAACGTGACTGAGTGCTGTGTGAGTGGAGCTGAGTGTTAACGTGACTGAATGCTGTGAGTGTGAACGTGATGAGTGCTTCTGGGTGTATAGAGGTGAGTGTGAACGTGAGCGTGAGTGCAGGTGAGTGGGAACATGAGTGAGTGTTTTTGAGTGGAAGTGAGTGTGAGCGTGGTGAGTTCTTGAACGATGAGCAGAGGTGATATCGGTTCACCTTGCTTGCGGAAAAATGGAGGCACGTTGTGTGTACAAGCTCACTCGCGGTGATCACTTATCGCGCTAGCATATTGTGCACGCCAAGATAGAAACCACTCACTAAGGTCGTAATAATCCAAGGTTCAGGCATGAGTGAGACAATGTATAATGAAATGAGCGGATATAATATATTGCCATAGCAATTATATGGACACTCCAAGCGAACTTCTGCTGTGGCCGTGGACGTCGTTGTGAGGTTCCATATGAAGTACAACACGGTAAAATCGTCGCCGAGTGCTGGCGGTACGCTGCGTGTGCGAGTGCAAGCTTGCGAGGGTCAGCCGACACTTGCTGCTCAGTCTCGTCGCGCGAGGGAAAAGGCGGGGCGGAAGCGTGCTGCTTCTGTCGCCTGTCAGGCACGGGGGGGAGGAGGAGGGGAGGGGGTCGTCTTGTTCCGACTCCGGCCGCGTGGGTGTCGCATCTCGAAAGCGATCTGCGACGTGGAAAATGTGCGCGCCCGCGCGGGCCTCCTCTTCAAATCGATTTGCGACGTGAACAATGTTCAACTAGAACCGGTAACTTCGTATGCGCTGTGTTTTCGAGGTTTGGTTGGCTTTGAAGCGAGAGGCGGCACGAAGGTCAATTCGCTCGCGTCTATAGCTGCGCCTCGATCCTTACTCCAGCGTTCTGACAGCGAGTTTCCGCGGTCATCGAGCGAGATGCGTTCATGTTTACCTGTGCGCGCGTGACACCATGCTTGTCTATTGAGTTAGTAGGTGAATGTTTACAAGTTTATACGGCCCATTAAACTACTATCCTTGCTTCGTATAGCTCTCTACTAATTTGCTATCGCAATCGAAGCTTCGCCTTTCGGGCGAAACTGCGACGTTTTCTTGAATACGTCAGGGAATATGTATGGGCTGGAGCGCTGATGGCAGACATATCCAAATCACGACCGGAAAATTTTGCCATGACTTCCACTGAGTGAAGACGCTTAATACGGTGTGATTTGCTACACCTTCGCGGGTCATCCGCCTTCAGAGGGTGGAATGGCTCCTCATTTTCTTTCTGCTTCCCTCTTAAACGTACACGTACAGGCTCTTATATAAACAGGCAGAGCGGAAGAGGGACTATAGCCAAGTTAGCACAGAGTAACAGACACGCACGCTCGCATACACGGAGAAAAAACGAAGATGCAATGGTAGATACCGCTTTGTTCTCCCTTTTGTGTTTGTTTCGGCGTTAAGTGGTTGACTAAGTATATGGACAGGCAATCTCTCTCTCTATTTCCCGCTCCCTTGGCTCAATCCGACCGAAGAGGAGCTTAGCGAGCATGGGCGGCAAGCATGCACACGTCTAATGTAAATGACAGAGAGATGGACAGAGAGAGGTTGGGGCTGACGTCAATGCTTATGTCACCATGAATAAATTGAAGCGAAAACTTTGGTCGTGCTAGTTTTGCTCTGCTTTGCAGTGTTAATAAACCAGCTCTTCTTAATAATTCAGTAAATCAAACCGTTAACTTGTATTTATTAAAACAGAACCTTATTGCCGTCCTTTGCACCCCTTCCATTCTTGCAATAAATTCTTTTGTGTACGGAAACCAAACAATATTGGTGTGCTCCTGCACTGTTCGAACAAGCATTTTGTAGGCGAGCAAATTTTATCTGGGGGCGCAGGACGAAGGTGTCTTCTCAGAAAGAAGAGTCGCTTTAGTGGTCAGCATGTACAGTGATTTCCACTTGAGGTTATTTTGTTAACATGGCTTTCCCATAGGAGAGCGTATGTTAAAGTGACACCTGAATATTTACGCTGAAATGCACAAGTGAGAGGTGTGTCATTAATGATATAAGTAAACTCAGATATCTGTTTCTTTATTAGTGTTAGCGTTACAGATTTTTGGGCATTAAGAGTCATCTGCCACTCCTGACACCAAGAAAAGGCTGAATTTTGTAAATGGTGATTATAACTGTGAATAAATTCGCGGTACGAAATACAATAGTCAGCGAATAGACGGATGTTACCATGTAATCAGGAAGGCAAATTTTTATGTATATTAAAAATAAAACTGGGTCCAAAACACTGCCTTGGCGCACTCCCGATGCAACAGGTGCTAAATTGGAAGCTTCGTTATGAATATACACGAATTGTGAGCGGTATAGATCGGCACAGTGACTCATGAGTGCACTCACACTCTCACTCATTTCAAAGGGGTGAGTGCGAGTGAGTTCCAGTGAGTGTGAGCGCAGGTGAGCGCGAGTGCGAGTGAGTGCCAGGGATTGTTAGTGCAGGTGAGTGCGAGTGCGAGTGAGTGTCAGTGAGTGTGAGCGCAGGTGAGCGCGAGTGAGTGCCAGTGAGTGTGAGTGCAGGTGAGTGCGAATGCGAGTGAGTGCCAGTGAGTGTGAGTGCAGGTGAGTGCGAGTGTGAGTTAGTGCGAGTGAGTGTCAGTGAGTGTGAGTGCAGGTGAGTGCGAGTGCAGGTGAGTGCGAGTGCAGGTGAGTGCGACTGCAGGTGAGTGCGAGTGCAGGTGAGTGCGAGTGCGAGTGAGTGCCAGTGAGTGTGAGTGCAGGTGAGTGCGAGTGAGTGTCAGTGAGTGTGAGCGCAGGTGAGCGCGAGTGCGAGTGAGTGCCAGTGAGTGTGAGTGCAGGTGAGTGCGAGTGCGAGTGAGTGCCAGTGAGTGTGAGTGCAGGTGAGTGCGAGTGTGAGTTAGCGCCAGTGATTGAGTGCAGGTGAGTGCGAATGCGAGTGAGTGCCAGTGAGTGTGAGTGCAGGTGAGTGCGAGTGTGAGTTAGTGCCAGTGATTGTGAGTGCAGGTGAGTGCGAGTGCGAGTGAGTGTCAGTGAGTGTGAGTGCAGGTGAGTGCGAGTGCGAGTGAGTGTGAGCGCAGGTGAGCGCGAGTGCGAGTGAGTGCCAGTGAGTGTGAGTGCAGGTGAGTGCGAGTGCGAGTGAGTGCCAGTGAGTGTGAGTGCAGGTGAGTGCGAGTGTGAGTTAGCGCCAGTGATTGAGTGCAGGTGAGTGCGAATGCGAGTGAGTGCCAGTGAGTGTGAGTGCAGGTGAGTGCGAGTGTGAGTTAGTGCCAGTGATTGTGAGTGCAGGTGAGTGCGAGTGCGAGTGAGTGTCAGTGAGTGTGAGTGCAGGTTAGTGCGAGTGCGAGTGAGTGTGAGCGCAGGTGAGCGCGAGTGCGAGTGAGTACCAGTGAGTGTGAGTGCAGGTGAGTGCGAGTGCGAGTGAGTGCCAGTGAGTGTGAGTGCAGGTGAGTGCGAATGCGAGTGAGTGCCAGTGAGTGTGGGTGCAGGTGAGTGCGAGTGAGTGTCAGTGAGTGTGAGCGCAGGTGAGCGCGAGTGCGAGTGAGTGCCAGGGATTGTTAGTGCAGGTGAGTGCGAGTGCGAGTGAGTGTCAGTGAGTGTGAGCGCAGGTGAGCGCGAGTGAGTGCCAGTGAGTGTGAGTGCAGGTGAGTGCGAATGCGAGTGAGTGCCAGTGAGTGTGAGTGCAGGTGAGTGCGAGTGTGAGTTAGTGCCAGTGATTGTGAGTGCAGGTGAGTGCGAGTGCGAGTGAGTGTCAGTGAGTGTGAGTGCAGGTGAGTGCGAGTGCAGGTGAGTGCGAGTGCAGGTGAGTGCGAGTGCGAGTGAGTGCCAGTGAGTGTGAGTGCAGGTGAGTGCGAGTGAGTGTCAGTGAGTGTGAGCGCAGGTGAGCGCGAGTGCGAGTGAGTGCCAGTGAGTGTGAGTGCAGGTGAGTGCGAGTGCGAGTGAGTGCCAGTGAGTGTGAGTGCAGGTGAGTGCGAGTGTGAGTTAGCGCCAGTGATTGAGTGCAGGTGAGTGCGAATGCGAGTGAGTGCCAGTGAGTGTGAGTGCAGGTGAGTGCGAGTGTGAGTTAGTGCCAGTGATTGTGAGTGCAGGTGAGTGCGAGTGCGAGTGAGTGTCAGTGAGTGTGAGTGCAGGTGAGTGCGAGTGCGAGTGAGTGTGAGCGCAGGTGAGCGCGAGTGCGAGTGAGTGCCAGTGAGTGTGAGTGCAGGTGAGTGCGAGTGCGAGTGAGTGCCAGTGAGTGTGAGTGCAGGTGAGTGCGAATGCGAGTGAGTGCCAGCGAGTGCGAGTGCAGGTGAGTGCGAGTGAGTGTGAGTGCAGCTGAGTGCGAGTGCGAGTGAGTGCCAGTGAGTGTGAGTGCAGGTGAGTGCGAGTGCGAGTGAGTGCCAGCGAGTGGGAGTGCAGGTGAGTGCGAGTGAGTGTGAGTGTGAGTGCAGCTGAGTGCGAGTGCGAGTGAGTGCCAGTGAGTGTGAGTGCAGGTGAGTGCGAGTGCGAGTGAGTGCCTGTGAGTGTGAGTGGAGATGAGTGCGAGTGCGAGTCAGGTTGTGTGAGTGCAGGTGAGTGCGAGTGCGAGTGAGTGCCTGTGAGTGTGAGTGGAAGTGAGTGCGAGTGCGAGTGCTGTGAGTGTGAGTGGAGGTAAGTGTGAACGTGAGTGAGTGCGGGGCCTGGAAAAAATTATGGTGAGTGAGTGTTAGTGAGTATTCTCCCACATTGCCGACCTATGTTTAGGCGACACTATAGCAATGACACGCTGAAATAAATTATTTAAAATCGTGCACTACTTGGCACCATATATATAGGAGCACTGTGTTGCATCGCATGCCTTCTTTGCAAGTGAAACACAGCTGAAAATATGGAACAATACTGACGAATATCGTTATCGTTCTACTTGCCCATGATCACTTTCTTTTGTTGTGAAACGTCCAAATGTGTCTTTTGAAATTCCCCGGGGATGTGCCTTGCAATGCTCGTGGATTACGCTGCACGTGGTACACTGGACATCTTGGCTACATACATTAAGGGGGAGGGGCGCTAGGGGACTTGCATTCTGCCACCCGGCTTTCATAGTTTTTTTTTCTAGCATATCGGCCTCGAATTAAGAAAATATTAATGGTACACCAATGTCTAATTTACAAGTTTCTTTTAACTTAACATATCTTCATAAGGCCTCTTTACGACTGAATGTTTCCGGCCTAGTGTGCCAGGCAACCAACAAATAACCTTTGATGGCAATGCTGTTCTTGGCAGTGAACGGCAGCCCCAGCAACGGCTTTTTCTTGCTCATTTGGCTTGCGCTCATGTTTCCCGATGCCACCAGTCTGTCAACCTCCTTGGCGTCTTCGAGCGCTTCCTCAAATCTCTCCTCGACGACAGCGTTGATGATGGGCTGCACTTCCCGGATGCGCCTGATGTAGGCCGAGACGAGGTCCACGCTTTTGACCTGCGAGAATAACGAAACGTAGTTTGGCACAATAGTTTCCACAGATTTTTTTTGTTTTTGTTAATTATTCAGAAGACAATGCCAAAAATAAATATGTATTGTCCGAGAAACTGCTTCAAAGGCACGAATGCGCGATAGTGTACCAAATCCCTTTCCCGTCCATAATTACCTATACATATCACTGAGACAATAGAAGTGGTTGGATTGAAATGCGGGGAGGCGCACATGATTAAATGGGGGGGGGGGGGGGGGGGAGTACAAGTACAAAATGAATTGCAGGCGAAGCATACAATGTAATCACTGCAAGATATATGCTTAAAACTAGATATTGCATGTGCGTAAACACCTACATGTGCAATAGAATCAGTACAGACATACGTTACTTCAGACTTATTTCACTAAAATAATGCAAAATAAATGAATAAACTGTTGTCAGGTCCATACCAACAGGACATTTGTAAGCAAAATCTATTTGTAGTTGTATAAAAAAATACGCATTGGCCATTTCCCCAGTACCCACTAAGCGCAAGTTCTTTTAACATTTTTCCGGCAATATGGTGGTGTTTTCGAAAGTTTGCTATTGTGTAGGGTTGTTATCGCATGCCATGCTATGTTCGTATCATTACATTGTCGTAAAGTACTTGTATAGTGTTGTACCACTGTTCATTCGAAATAAAATTTCAGAAAAGCTACTGTGCACCTAATTGCATGTTGAATAGCTACTTTCTGATTTACGAGACGTTGCGTTGCTATCTCGCTGTTTGCAGGAACGTCCAAATAGCGAAATTTTCCATTCGAATTGAATACGAATATTTGAGGGGAAAAAAACACACCACATGTCAAATTGAATTTTAAATATTTGCGCGTTTCGAAACAAACGAAAATTGCGTGAAAAGAAGAAAAAAAGTTGAGTGAAAGCTTCTCGGTAAAACAAAAAGTCGCAGTTACGCCCGAAGCATCGATTGAAGCATCGATTGCGATAGCATACTAGTGGACAGTTATATGAACTAACGATAGTAGTTTTATTGACCGTGTAAACTTGTAAACATAGGCATACTAAGTTAGCAAGCATGGTGTCACACTCGCACAAGCAAACATGAACGCGCGCATCCCACTCGATGACTGCGGAAACGCGCTGTCAAAATGCTGTAGTGAGAAGCAGCAGCGAGCGTCCCGCCCGTCGCATCAACGCGAACTAGGCCGCGAAAACACAGTGGAGGAAGGACTGTGCCCCCGCCGTAGATGGCTTTCGAGATACAACAGCTCGGGTGGGCGCTCGCGGCGCATAACGCGGCATCCCCACCGTCCCCCCGGATGCCTTGCGGCCCGGCGGGCGCCCCCCCCCCCCCCCCTCACTTCCTGGTATGTAAATGGAGCAAATCGTTATAAGCTTGTTGAATAAAATTGCTCGCACAGATACAGCCTCGGGAGGCGTGTTAAGGCAAACTGTAGGCAAGCAACAGACTTATATACAGTTATGGCTACACCTCCGGACAAGGCAGAAGCGTTGTCACGATCTTTACAGAAAATGACATATTGCTTGAGAAAGTTGGACTGGCTAAGTTTTAAGTGTGTTTCTTGGACACACAGCACCTTGAGATTAAATTTATGTATGAGTTCTGTGATGTCGTCGAGGTTACGAAGTAGTCCTCTGGCGTTCCACTGTATTATCTGTGTGTCCCTGTTGCAGACGATGTTTGTGCTCTGTGTCTCGTGTAAAAACACTAACTTAAATTACAGAGCCCTTCTCGGGCCCTGTGATGCGGGCTTTTTCTTTTTTTGGAGCGGTCGAGAGATTCTCGCCGCTCCTTAGGCGCTGGCTGCGCCGTCTGGCTAGAAGATGTGTCCATCGGCTCTGGCGGCACGCTGGACACCCGCTCTTGAGAGCGGTTTGTTCGCGGTGAAGGCCTCGTCTCGAGGGACGAGACCCTGGGGGCCACCAGCCCAGAGGTAGATGGCCCCTTCTGCTGGGGTGGCGGAGCAGCGCCAGCTGCAGCCGCCGAGGGGGCGGATGGCGTCACCGCTGGCTCACTACGCGTGTGCCAGACAGCCGCCGGGGGCCGTTGTTGCGCTGCCCCCTGACGCGTCACTTCGGCAAAGCTGGTTTTCAGCAGGTACGCTACCCGCCTGCGTGCCTCCTTAAAAGTTATGTTTTCCTTTACCTTAATTGTCACTATTTCCTTTTCTTTTTTCCAGATGGGTACGACCGCGAGTACGCGGCGTGCTCCACATCACAGTTAACACAATGTAGAGAACTTTCACAAGACTCAGAGGAGTGTTCACGAGCACTGCATTTCGCACAAGTTTGGAGGCCTCGACAGTTCTGCGAACTATGGCTGAACCGCTGGCATTTGAAACATCGAAGAGGATTTGGCACGTATGGCCTAACACGGAGCTTGATGTACCCGGCCTCGATGGACTCGGGCAGCACACTTGAGCTGAAAGTAAGTATCAGGGGCTTGGTTTGGATTTCCTTGCCGTCGCGCCTCATCTTAATTCGTTTAACATTGATTACATTCTGGTCACTGAAACCCTCCAGGAGTTAAGCCTCATCAGCTGCAACAGATCATCATCTGAGACAAAGCCACGGGGGGTATTCATAGTACGGTGCGGAGTTACTGTTACTTGGGCATCTCCAAATGACACTAGATTAGGCAGTTTCTCGTATTTTCTCGCAGTTCCAAGAGGAGATCCCCCGCTTGCCATCCTGGATGCTTTATAGCCTGGTGCAAAAATATCAGTCAAAGTCTTTGACACAAGGAAAGGTGAGATTGTTCGTACTGATTTGTCTGTTTTTTCTGAGTGAATTACATGGAATCGGGGAAAAGTTTCTCTTTGGCGACCAACAAACTGGAAGACTACATCGGTGCGCCCTCGTTTCAGACGGCAATCAGGGAGTGGGGGGAATGAACTTGCCATAAGTATTTATGGATTTTTCGGCAGCAACGCCAGCCACCCACCATGAAGCCCAACAAGGGGATGCAGCAGAATCTGTAAGGGACAGGTCCTGCAAATGCCAACTGTACGCCCCCACTATAACCAAATATGGAATATCCAAGGTTGGCTACCCACACAAGGTTAACCCTAGCTGCCTGGGAAATTGGAAGTAAAAGGAAAATGCGCAGAAGACAGGATAGATTGAAAGTGAGAGAGAAAGACGAAGGTTTAAGAGGAGGACAAAAAAAAGCAACTGCCAATTTCCCATTGGTGGGTCAGGCCAGGGGTGCCGTCTATGTGAAGCAGAGGCCGAAGAGGTGTGTTGCCTCCGCCGGGGGCCCTAAAGGTCCGAACACCCGGCATCGGCTCAACCCCCAGGATCCTCCTTCCCCCAGACACGGCTAAGCCGCGCATGGCTGCACGCGGGAGGGTCAAACTCCCATGCGCTCGGGTCCCTGGTGTCGCAATTAACACACCAAACGCCTGCTGACGCAGACGCCCCTGTGGGGACTGCTATGCTGATTGAACCGGGTTTGAGAGCAACCGTCAGACCAACTCGGGTGACTGGGTATCTGACGCTGGATGTGTAACCACCATTATCATCATTAGCTTATATTTGACCCCAATGCAGGACGAAGGCCTATCCCAGCGATATCCAATTACCCTGTCTTGCGTGAAGCAAATTCCAAGTTGTGCCTGCAAATTTTTACATGTCATTCCCCCACCTAATTCCCTGCCATCCTATAGTGCGCTGCCCTTACCTTGGCAACCATTCTGTAACCTAATGGACCACCGGTTATCTGCCCTGCGCATTACAGGGCCCCGGCCCAGGTCCATTTTCTTCCTCTCAATGTCAACTAGAATATCAGCTACCCCTATTTGTTCTCTCATCCTCACTGCTCTCTTCCTGTCTCTTAACGTTACGCCTAAGATTTTGTCGTTCCATCGCTCGATGCTCGGTCGTTCACTTGTTCTCAAGCTTCTTTGTTAACCTCCAAGCTTTTTGCCCTACACAGTAGTACCGGCAGAATGCAGTCATTGTAGACTTTTTCTCTTCAAAGATAGCGGCAAGCTCCCGGTCATGATTTAGTAATGCCTTTCCGCATGCACTCCTAATCCATTTTTATTCTTTTGTAAGTTTTCTTATCGTGATCAAGGTATCCTGTGCATGAGTAATCGACCTAAATAAACGTATTCCTGCACCGATTTTAGAGACTGACTACCGATAATGAATTCTTGTTTCCTTGCCAGGCTATTTAACATTACCTTTGTCTTTTGCATATTACTTTCCAACCATACTTTTACACTTTTGCAATGCGGGCTTGTCGGTATGGCATCGTGGAGTACTATTGTATAGCACATGCCGACGACGACACAAGAAGGCACATTAAAGTACGTCTGTGTCTTTCACGATGTACTTTCTTGCGTTCTCCTCCGTATGCGCTACCAGAGTACATCTTTTACACTTCCTTGGTTAAGGCCCTCAATCATTGGTTGCAAACTCTCCCCATCCTTGCTGAATAGGACAATATCATCTGCAAACCGAAGGTTGTTGAGATATTCGGTGTGGATCTTCACTCCTAATCCTTCCCACTCTAATCGCTTGAATACGTCTTCTAAGCATGCGCTGAGCCTGCATTGACGGCGTATGTGCCGCTATTCAATTAACCTCGCAGACGCCAGCTTTGGTCAGTGGGTATATGACACTGAATATCTGCCGCTCAACAACGAACCTCTCTGGCCCCAGCTTGGGTTTCTGGGTATGGGCCACGAGGTATGTGCCGCTCTTCAATGACAAAAAAAGAAACTTTAAATCTTATACTGTGCTGGGCGGAATCGCATCCACGTGGCATAAATTCAGACGATCTTGTCTGAACATGAAAGGAACAATTGTAATCCACGCGAATGTAGCACGACGCGGCTAGAAACGAACCCAGTGCGGGCTTCTCAGAAAGAAATCCTCGCAGTTGAGGAAAAATTCGTCCTGGTCCCGGATATGTATGTTCACAGCATACAGTTTCCTACTATAATTACTAGAAGGAACAATGGCGTTACAATCCTTCAGCCACCACGGGAATGATGGGCAGTACATGGCTTTGTCTGATCTTCGTGCTTCAAGCTTCGGACGCTCTTGTGGCTTCATTTATTACGCTTTATCTGGGCCTGAACTGGGCTGAATTTCAAAGCAATTTATACTTTTCTAAATTCCGAAGGCAATGCCAGTCTGTGAACACGCGTGTTCGCACGCGATTCCGCCCGTCGAGGGGGTCAATTAAAAACTCACCAAGCGTCTCAACCTGGATTCATGCGTCCGATGCGTAACGGTCTCAGTATCGGTCTTCTGTGTTAGAGGTCCTATGCTCAAACCCTGCCATCGAAATATTTCATTAATGTTTATTTAATCATTTATAACGCACCGAGTATGTTGAGAATGATCAGTTTCCAATGTCACGGAGCCGTTTAAAGCCAGAAGGCCGAGGTTGAGTCAAATCCATCTACTAACCATCACTCCCGCGCTGGATAAACCATGAAGTTTCAAACAAAAATGGCTGGTGGCTGAACGATTGCAGCACCAGTGTTCCCTCTAGTATTTATTGTACGACACTCCATAGACTGAACCGCCCTGCTTCCCGCTCCTATATGCACTAGGGTCAGAGTTCCCATTAGTAATTGTTGCATGAAAGTATGATTCACACACGCACCCCGCACGGACTTTTCGATGGCACCCCTAGATGGGGCAACACGTCCATTGGCAAGCGAGATCGAGGAGCCCTGTTGTATACACGCCTTATATATGATGCGTGCCGGCGTTGGCAATACGATGCGTCACTACGTTGCTTCAATGCTAATTCCATTAACGTCGACATTCGGCGTTAAATACATTCTGCCAGAATTACTTTTTTTTTTCTTTGTCGTTCGTCCCAATGTGAATCTGAATTGATCATACACTACCGCATAATAAAGCTTTAGTGTGCACTGGCATCTAAACAGTCCTCCACCTACTTGTATCTCGTGATACCCACAGGACAACCTAGTTGCGAAGCAAGATCAAAATGTTCATATAGTAATTAGCTGTGAACATAGTTATGTACCGCGTGAACTCGCACAAAACCATATTGCCAAATACATTTATATTGACACACGTACTTGTTTATTTCTCGGGTGACCGGTTTTTACCGGCTGGCAGGTGTTGGACGTTGTCGCTCGGCCCGGAGTGCACCTGCGTGTGTCGGATGTTTCTCGAGGGTTGTCGATGGTTCTGTACGTTGTCTGTTGTCACCGAACCTTGTGTGATCTGATTGTGTGCCCGACGTGGGTTGTGTGGTGCTTTCTGGGGGGCGCGAGGGCGCCGGCCATTGCTTTGGAGCCTTCGATCACCTGTGTGTGGAAGCCGACGTGCCTGACACGCTGATCAGGTTTTGACGATCACCGACTGTGTTCGCCGCTATCGTTGTGCTTCGAGTATCGTCTTGTTCGCCCAATGAAAGTTAGTTTCGTCATTGACAGTCTTCCTACTGTATTCTTGACGGTCACTACAACGTGACAGTATGGCATGACTTTTCTTTCTATGTGTTGTACGTGATTTCGGTTGTAGTGCATATACGTCACCCGTGTGTCTGCCTTTTTCTTTATATATATTTTTCTTTTGTTAAGGGCCGGCTTGTTTTTTAAGTTTCAGTATATATTTGTTCTATGTGAACAGGTGTAGGCAGCGCCACCCAAAGGCGCCAACATCAAGGGATAACTGAAGGAACTGTTAGGTTAAAAACCAGCAGGTGAATAAACCTAGGTTGAAACGACGCTCGTTGATCACGCACCATCATGCCCAAAGATAGTCCTGTTCATAATCTGATTATAAAACAAATTCAGCGATGATTTAGGCATCAATGAAACCTGCACGCTTTCTATTGCCACGGCGACGGTCTACTGCTCATCCACGGCCAAAGCAAGCCCAAAGTACGTCAGTGGATCTGAAACTACGGGGCCGAAAACGCCTGCATGCGCACAGCTATATACTCATTACACTAACACACGAGGACATTGGCGCGTGAAATGATAAAAAATAATCTGACTATGTCCAAGCGACGGCAAATCACATTACCTTGATTCTGTCCAGCTACGTGGCATTTGCATATATTCAAAGTTACGTCAAACACCCGGTATACGACAATCCAACTCAGAGTATGGTCATCTGTAAATGCAGCACAGCAACAACATTTGAACTCATAAATGCGTAGTAAGCAACGAGATAACAGAGCAACAGAATACAAGGCTTTAGCTTCAAAACTTTTAAAAGCTTTAGCACGGTGAGTTGTCCCCAGTGCTGTGGGGTGGTCTGTGTATCTGCCGAGTGTTCTATTCTCATTTGCAGTTAACTGTTACTTTCACGCGGCTGTTATATTTTGCTATGTTTATGAGCGCTCACTAAAAAGTAGCATGCTGCTATCTGAGCTACTTGCGTATGTCACTGAGGCAACGACTGTTGAATCCGAAAATTGTCGCCCTTCTGCAGGGATCGCGTTAGATTTGGATATACGAATTTCGCGAGGCCAGCCATGTTGAAAGGATATTTCACCTTGCCATCTCTGATGTCGGCCGCAAGAGATGTAGCGGAACGCCGCAGCAGCTCGTCAGTGACCGCTGGCAGTGGTACAGGCTTTCTCCAGGAGAACCACAGTGCAAACACCAGCCTGGCCACAATGCACCATAAGTATACGCCCAACTCCACTACCAACTCACGACAGCTTTCCAGGATGGAAGCCATGGCCCGAGAAACGCTGTGTCCGAGAGACACCAGCGTATGGAAGTGTAATGCTTATCGCGGCGCATACGCATTGAAGAGGCTTCGCGCTATCTCGCTTCATACAGGTGCGGCAGTGTAGGCTTTCGTATCAGCTGCTCTCGAAATAGAAATAGAAATAGCGGGCGTTCACGACCACACAGTGGTTGCCGGACTACTGCAGGGATTTATCTGGTCTATCGGGAAGGGTGGGGTGTTTCTGTTTCGGGGGGCGTTTCAGCGATGCAAATGTACCCGTGGCTAGCCACGGCCAGTTTATCACAACGAACCTGTCCGTTTCTACCGAGAGGCCGTATATGCTAGCTTCATGTGACACCTGCAGCGCGCTTTTATGTCGTGAAAAGAAGCTGCGCACACGTGAAATGATGTGTCGTAGAAAACACTGTTGTTTAAACAAATTTTTAAAAACGCTTGCTGGACGGCGGTTATTGCATTTTTCGTAAATGGTGTGGGAACGACACCCGTCGTGATTGCTGAGTGGCTACGGTGCTGGGCTCCTAAGCACGAGGTCGCGAGATCGCGGCCACGGCGGCCGCATTCCGATGGGGGCGAAATGCGAGAACACCCGTGTACTTAGATGTCATCATCATTAGCCTGTATTTATGTCCACTGCAGGACAAAGGTCTCTCCCTGCCATCTCCAATTACCCTGTCTTGCGCTAGCAGATTCAGACTTGCGCATGCAAATTTCCTACCTTCATCACCCCACCTAGTTTTCTACCGTCCTCGACAGCGCTTCCCTTCTCTTGTTATCCATTCTGTAACTAATGGTCCATCTGTTATCCAACCTACGCATTACATGGCCTGCCAAGCTCAATTTCTTTATCTTAATGTCAGCTAGAATACTGGCTAGCCCCACTTGCTCTCTGATCCACACCGCTCTCTTCGTGTCTCTTAACGTTAGGTCTAACATTTTTCGTTCCATCGCTCTTTATGCGGTTCTTAACTTGTTCTCGAGCTTCTTTGTTAACCTCCAAATTTCTGGCCCAGATGTTGTCACCGGTATAATGCAATGATGGCACACTTTTCTTTTCAACGCCTGTTGTAAGCTCCCAGTCAGGACATGGCAATGTCTACCGTATGCACTCCAACCCAATTTTATTCTTCTGTATATATATTTCCATCTCATGATCAGGGTCCCCTGTGAGTAACTGACCTACATAAACGTACATACAGACTACGTACTACATACAGACTCAAGAGGCTGACTAGCGATCCTGAATTCTTGTTATCTTCCCAGGCTATTGAAAATTAACTTTGTCTTCTGCATATTAATCTTTAATCCCACTCTTACACTTTCTCGGTTAAGGTCCTCGATCATTTGTTGTAATTCGTCCCCATTGTTGCAAAATAGGACAATGTCATCTGCAAACCGAAGGTTACCGAGACATTCGCCGTTGATCCCCACTCGTAAGCGTTCCCAGTCTAAGAGCTTGAATACATCTTCTAAGCATATAATGAATAGCATTGGAGAGATTGTGTCTCCTTGCCTGACCCCTGTCTTGATAGGTAACTTTCTACTTTTCTTGTGGAGAACCAAGGTAGCTGTGGAATCTTTGTAGATATTTGCCAAGATATTCACCTATGTCTCCTGTACTCCTTGATTGCGCAATGCCTCGATAACTCCTGGTATCTCTACTGAATCAAATGCCTTTTGATAATCGATGAAATCTATATAGAGAGGTTGATTGTACTCCGCAGATTTCTCGATTTCCTGATTGATGACATGGACATGATCCATCGTATAGAATAACGCATCCTGAAGCCAGCCTGTTCACTTGGTTGACTGAAGTGAAGTGTTGCCCTGATTCTATTGGAAATTATCCTGGTGAATATTTTATACAATACTGAAAGCAAGCTAATAGGTCTATAATTCTTCAATTCTTTAACGACTCCCTTTTTAGGGATTAGTATAATGTTGGCATTCTTCCTGTTCTCTGGTACACTTGAAGTCGTGAGGCACTGCGTATAAAGGGCTGCAAGCTTTTCAAGCATGATATCTCCTCCGTGTTTGATTAAATCGACTGTCATTCCATCTTCTCCAGCAGCTTTTCCCCTAGTCATGTCTTGAAAGGCCCTTCTAACTTCATCGCTAGTTATTTAGTTATTGAAGGATCATCTGTATCCTGTTCATCACTAATTGTAAAGTACACATACGAGCTTTCTTCATATAGGCCTATCGCTAAAGCCAGCTGCGTCGGCAAAGTAATGGAACACATGGTGCTGACAAGATTGGAATGGCTCATTGAGAAAAATGCCACCTTGCGAGACTTTATGAACGGATTGTGCAGATGACAGTCATCTATGGAAGGTGTTATCGACCTCGTTTCATATGTTGAACAGGAAAAACCGTCGGCGATTAGTGGGTGCAATTTTTTGGTCATAAAAGGCGCTTACGATAACGTCCTTCACGAAACCATTCTTGATGCGCTTGAAGACCTTGGCATAGGTGGTCGACTCTACGCGTGGATCTTCAGCTACCTAGCGGACGTACTATTTTTGTGTCGACAGCTGACGGTGAAACAGCCATACACCAGGTTGGCGGTGGAGTTCCACAAGGTGCGGCCCTCAGCCCTATGCTGTTTAACATCACGCTAATTGGCCTTGGAGCTGAGCTCCCTGAGTATGTTAACATCAGTGCATACGCCGACGATTTATGCATATGTCATCTAGATCAACGTGTCCGAAAATACGTGCAACACAACGGGCCACAACAATAACATCAAAATACTTGCGCCATCAAAGCCTGCAACTTTCCACAGCAAAAATGTGCTGTAATGGCATTTACATAGAAATCAACGAGACGGTATCCGATATTCGTTGACGGAGCAGTGATCTCTGCTGTCACGCACCATAGATAGTTAGGGGTCATCATTGACCGCTGCCTATCTTGGTCGAAACATGTCAGTGCACTGCGTACCAAACCATTCAGTGTTATACACGTTCTTCGTGTCGTAGCTGGACTTAGGTGGACCCTTCTGAAAAAAGTCTTTTGCAGCTATATCAGGCGTTTTTGTGGGCTACCTACGATACAGTATGCCTGTGATTTCCAATATACGTATAACTTGTCTTCGCTCATTGGACCTTCAGGCCCAAGCTCTTCGAACATGCCTAGGTCTGCCACGGTGTACATCGACTCCCGGCACTATAGATGAATCACGGGCCTATCCAATTTTACTTTACATGTCTTATGAGCCACTTCGAGTTCACCTCCGAGTGCTGACTCGACACACACACCGTCCCTTGTCTTCAATTCAAGAAAACTGTCCAAGCTGCACCTACTCAAGATGTCTCAGTACTCACAGGCATATCATACCCTCAGACTTCACACCTACCGTCATCTCTGAAATGCCACCGTGAACACTGCATAGACCAAAAGTGCGCCTTCACATAATTGGGATTTCGAAGAAGTCGCGTATCCCATCCACTGGCCTTAAAGAACCATTTGACTGGGCTATACGACGGCTCTGTGCACATATACACAGACGGATCGGTTACTTCATGCGCCTGGACCACGGCCTTTGTGATCCCTCAACTGGGCACATATTGCCAATACAAATTAGACCACAAATCGTCCTCAACAGCTGCAGAGCTTGTCGCAATACGGTAAGCTGCCCATTTTGTCTCCTCCCTGACACCACGTACATGAACTATTCTTTCTGACGTAAGATGACAGCTGGAAGCTATCGATTCTCTCTCGAGGAGAGGCCAGTATTACATGGTAGCGTTAAGCATCCTACAAATATTTGATCTTGCTCAGAGGAACGGCCACTCAATTACCTTCCAATAGGTACCTGGTCGCTGCGGCTTGGCCGGCAACGGCTAGCTGATGCGGAAGCAAGAACCGCCATTCCTACAGCTGTCGAAGTAAAGGTTCCTTACTCCCGGAGCGATGTAAACCCTTAGTTGACCACGCTCATGCGAGATTGAGCAGCACAATACTGGGCTAAACCAGACCATCGGTACAGGTGCCTGCGGGAAATAGACTGTGACAGGACTTTTCGCCTCCCAGCTAAAGTCAAGCGATGCCAACAAGCATGCTTCACGGGATTCGCCTGGGCGTCGCCTTCAGTCGACGCTAGTACTCATCTAGCACTCATCTTATTGGCCGTACGGACAGCCAGAACAGTGAACGCTGCCAAGTGTCGGAGACTCTCCAACATCTGTTTTGCGACTGCCCTCTCTACGCATCACAGCATAAGGTGCTGGCTGCGACGCTAGCAGGCATTGGCGGGCGAACATTGTCCGAAAATAATATTTTGTCCGCAATGTGTGACCGTACAATAGCACCAATAGCTACAAGGGCTGCTCGGGATTACCTGGAGATCACCGGATTAGACGCAAGACTAAGGAAACCAATGTGTTAGTGTACATATTCACCCCTTCTTCCTATCCTCATCATCATCTTTCATCACTCTTTTTTGTCCCCTTTCCTTTTCCCCTGTGCAGAGTAGCAGGCCAGAGCATGCTCCCTCAGGCCGACCTCTCTGCCTTTCTAATAAATTATCTCTCTACTTCGAATGAAAGTAGATTGGCTGCTCTGGGCACTGTACAGGTCCTTATAGAATTCTTCCGCTGTTTTTACTGTGTCATCAATTTATGTGCACGTTAGAGAAACCCAGGGAGTCGAAGTTATTCCGAAAACCTCCACTACGGCGTGCCTCATATTGCCACATGCTATATCGTCGCCGCGGGTATGTGCCCGGCCATGGAAACGACGCTGAAGTGGCGCGCGGGTAGAAAAACAGAGACGACAACGACGTTGCGTTTGCTGCTCATATAAAGTGCTTGTATACGTGCTGTACGCCTGCTTCCACGTCTCCTGCGAGGTCGTGACAATATCAGATCGTCGTTTTGGCACGTAAAACCCTGTAATTAAACTTTTTTGTAGGAACGCCGACATGAGTAGCGGCATCAGAGCCAACTGTGAACGAAGAAGACGACGGACGCACGAACAGTGGCGGGAGGGACGCACGAGTTGCCGCTGGGAGCCCTGGGGCGTGGCCGGCGCAGACTAGAGCCTACTGGCGTGGACTGCAGGATCCAACCGTTTCCCACAATGCATAAAAATTCGCGAGTGGCTTGTGGTTCTCAACTCCGCTTTCAACTCAGAACTGAGAAGTATGTGTTTTGTTTTTCAGCGACATTTTCTACTGATTAACCCTTTGGGTCCCAGCGATTCCACTCGCATGCAAAAATGTAACGGTTAAATTTTCCACGACAAAACTGCTCCAGTTAGAAAGATTAGGCTTTTTTGTATCTGCTGACAAGTGCATGTGCGCTTCAGTCATATTCTGATATATTTGTGACGCCGACAACTCTCCCTCCTTTCCTACGCTCCCCCCCCCCCTTCTCTCATCTAGGAATCCTCTACTCTACGGAGCGGCGCCCGCGTCCCACACCCCTACAGCGCATGCGCGTCCCCTCCCCCTCTCTCTCCTATCATTCGCTCCCCCTTTATCTCCATTAGGAATCCTCTATTCTACGGTGCGGCGCAAACGACAGGTGGTGCGACAGCTGCATATTCTGCTGGGGGCGCCACGGTAGTTTCGCGGTATGAAAATGACGGAGCGTGCGTGCCTCATTCTCTCTCCTCCAGCAGACAAGGACACAACGGAGAGCACTCGGCCGTTAGACTCTACTTTGACAACGACAACATCGTCATCATGACAATGTATCTCGCACCCCTCATCTCCAGAAGGAGCGTCGAACGTTACCTCGAAAAGGCCATGGTACAGTACACAAAGACATACAGCCACGCGCCCTTCGTACTTGTGGGTGATTTTAACGTGGACATAACGACGAACGATTGGCACGTCCTGCACATGCTAGACGTGTACTCGTTGCGATGCATTTCCTACGATCACAAACAACCGCTCACCAATAGGGGAACGTGCATAGACCTGATCTTCGCAAACTTCAGAATGAAAACTTTGGAACAGCAACCCTTGACGCTACACTTCACCGACCACAAGGCCGTCGTCTTCAAAGCGCCGCGTGCACCGACGCTAGGAATGGCATACGGTCTCTAAATAAATAAACAGGCAACCACCACGTTCTCTCTCTTCTCTTATACATTCTCATTCGTCCTCTCAATAAAATTACACCATCTCCCGCTCAAGCTAACCATCTCACCGCTGCTTCGCATACACACATGGTTCCCCTTAGCGGGAGATGGAGTAATTTTTTAGACACCAGTTGTAGTTCTTGAATTCTTGGTAGCGCAATGGCAGCTCACAGAAGCCACACAGTACAATGGCTGTAAAAACAAACACATACAGAAGATAGGTACATATAGCGGGCAAGTGCATAAATGAAATGAAACCGTCACCACATTATCAATCCGCTACTTGCGCACGAGTTGCACGCATTTTCAATATGGATACAGCAGTTCCTTCCAAAAAAGGTTGCAATTTATTGTGTCCCCAGCGATCTGGAGGCCGCCTCGTTTTGATGCCGAGCTATGCCTGAATGGTCTCCAGCAGAACGTAGGGACACGGACAGAAAGGGGTGACGACACACGTTGGTAGGAACACAGAAGGGCTCAGAGAACTAGAAAGGAACTGGCGCATACCCACTGCGCATATTGGCCAAGATTCGAATGGTGATAGGGTTGAAGTTTAGTCAGTACTGAAAAACAAGTTTTCTGGAATAAACGAATAAAACATACCATGAGAAGCATTTATCAAGAAAACCACTTTGAAACGACTAAAGATTAATCCGCGGCTGAGCAAGCATCCCTGTGACTGTGTATAAGTGAGGAGGCACTGGGAGAAAAAGTCCGGGATCAAAAAAATTGTCACTTTCGCCCGAATGGCAATGCTATTGCTAGGGTTTAGCATTGGGCCACTCCTAACAGTTTCCGACTAACACGCACGCGACGTAAGCTGGTGCGCCAATATTTCTGCCACCCTTGAAAGCAGCCGCCGTGGTTACTTAGTGGCTATGGTGTTGGGCTGCTAAGCAAGAGGTCACGGGATCAAATCCCGGCCACTGCGGCCGCACTTCGATGGGGGCGAAATGCGAAAACACCCCTGTACTTAGATTCATGTGCACGTTAAATAACCCGAGGTGTTCTAAATTATTTCGGAGTCCCTCACTACGGCGTGCCCCATAATCAGATCGCGGTTTTGGCACGTAAAACCCCATAATTTTTTACCCTTAAATGCTTTAAAGGGCAACTCCGGCGATTTTTTGACCATGACGAGCTAATAAAATATTTAGGTTCCCGAGACCCTCCTGTGACGCACCTGATAGGAGAATTGTTCCGCAAATTCGAAAATAATTTTAAATAAACAAAAAAGCGCAAAAACGAAACCGAAACCTGAGCAAGCAGCCGAGCGAACCTCTGCGTGTGATGTCACGAATGTATCCCCGGCGGGGAAGGCGCACAACGCATGCCGGTCTCGCCCGCGGAGTGAACGAGTTGCCAAAGAGCAGACGCTCAGCTTATTCGTGACCGCGCCGGACCTTCGGATGACAATGCATGTAAGCTGCACCACCTATTCGGATCTGTTAAACAGTGACAGTTATGATTCAGAAGAATTCAATAGCCACGAATCGCCGTCCTCCACCACTACAGCCAGCACCCATGCGCAACATATCGCGCTGCGCATGAAGACCAAGGGTAGCCCTAACCACTGATATACGTGCTGCTTGCTATTTTAGGTGTTTTACCGCTCTCAGGGAACCGCTTCGCATGCTCACTGTAAGATGTGGAGCACGACTTTCCGCATTTGTATCCCACAAGAACGCCGCTGACAGTCCAAAGCACCGACCGGTGCATTTGTTTACATCGGCAGGTACAGCGACCACTCGTACGTCGTTCGCTTGAGATAGCCGCTCATCGGTGACATCAATTAATGTCAGAACATATCAAAACACGTAGATTTTGTGCATGTAAGCACCGTTACATCACTTTGGGTCGCGCTGATACGTGCGACCACTCACCTTCGGAAACAGCGAGCGGGAGACCGTAGTAAGGAAGCGTTGTGCAGCCTGCTTATCATTCTTTGTATTCTCTTCATGCACACAATTAGTGTTCCGTAAAGTAGACATAGATTGGAACATTGCGCGTATGATCGTTCATTTAGAGAATGTATAGTTTTCTCGCGGAAACGCCGATGTCATGACGTATGACATCGTTGGCAGCTGAACGAGACGGTTGTTTACGCATGCTGTATCGAAGGGGCCTCCGCTTGCTGCCCATTTGGGATACGAGGCAAACAGTGCACCTCGTAAGCTAAATAATGAGTCAGCATAACAATGGGTAATAATACACCCATGGATTTGCGTAGTCACATTTCATTTAGGGAAGCGCCGGTGAGTGCGACTGGCCGCATTCGAATAAGACGATTTTACGGAGCGCGCGGCGATACTCTCGAACCAGGAGCGCTGCGCGCGATTTCCTGTTTCCGTTTCCGCTTACCCAGAGTGGCCACCTTGCAGTGGGCTGTTAAATTTGCTCGACCGTGGTTGATACGTGCCTGTATCAATGGGTTTTCTTCTTTTTGTGTGCACTGGTTAACAGCAGAAATGCCTTTCACCGTGCCTACGTCGTCCGGTCAGCACTGTGTAGTGGTAGGTTGTGGCAACAACCAGCGAAAACGAAAGAATATCGCGGATAGCTTGTGCGAAAAGCACGGCTTGAAGAAGGAGCAATGTTGTTGCGACATATTTCTGCTACACCGCTTTCCCGCGAATGTCGACTTGTGTCGTCAGTGGACTTCGCTGATAAACAGGGAAGACTTTGCGCCAAACAGAAATTCACGTGTGTGTTCTGCGCATTTCGTGGATGGAAAACGCACGGAGCAAAACCCTCTACCGATGCTGAACTTGGGTTACGAGCGAAAGGTAAGAAAACACTTTGTTTTCCGCTACCTGTCTAGCTCTAAAGCGCCGAATTTCGTGTAAATAGTGCTGTAGACGTTGTAGTGGGCCTTTACAGCTGTAGTAGAAAAGCTACAAAGTCATGTACCGTAGCTCGTAGCTGTTTCTGCCCCCCTGGTTTCTGCATAACCTTAATAAGAGACATGTGCCGTCGTTTCGTGCTCGATATTCGGTGTGGTAGTGTTACTGCGGAAATATGACGCTTGAGCTCAGGTTTCGCGCTAGAGGACACGATATCGAACTGATAAGATCTCTATGTTTCCACCTTCGTTGCTTCGCTTCGCTCGTCTGCGGCGATTTACCAGCAGCTGCTGCTGAATCGAAGCCTCCGTTTGTGGCTGCCATAATAAACTTGCTGCGGTGGCCTAGCGGTTATGGCGTTTCGCTGCCAAGACCGAAGTCGTGGTGTCGATTCGCATCGGCGGCAGACACATTTCGATACTTTTCGATGGAGGCGAATTGCAGAAAACACTGGCGTACTTAGACTTGGGTAGTCTAAAGAACTTCGGGTGGTCAAAAATAATACGGTGGTCACTACTGCAGTGTGTTTCCTAATTTCATCATGGCTTTGGCACATAAAACCCCAGAATATTTAGCGGCTATAAAAAAGCTTCGTCATATTTCAGGTTATCTTTGGGCGCAGACGCCTGAACCGAGACGAAAACACGCCACCACCAATTAAGCGGAAGGCAAGTGTACAGATTGTTATGACATTGTGTGGCTCATAATGATTTATTTCCATTCCAGAGAAAAACGAACAAAGACACACAAGATGAAGCGCCAGAAGCGTCACGCCAGGTTCCTTCACAGAGTGTAAGGCTTTTCTTTGGTTTAAATTGTCTGATTCTGAACAAACCAGTCAACTCTGGGAAATAGCCGGTGTGTACCATCATAAGAACAATGTAGTAAACTGGTCACAACAAACATTTCAGTAGTATGTTACATACCACAATATGGGAAGATATTATTTGTTAAACGAACTGTTGTCTTTGAGAACACAAACTTAGCTAGTTGATAATCTTGCCTGCAAGTAACTTCACTTACTGGAAATGCCCCAAGTAGCTCTTCCGCGGGCTATGAAGTTTCTATAACTATGTAGGCTAGCTGAAGTTCTGTCAATGCAACATACGCTCTTGATGTGGTTCTTACAGGTCACTTCTGACGCACAAGCTTCCACGTTGACCTCGGTTTTAGACAGTTTGGAAGATGTGAGTAGGCATTCACCTGTCTTGACATACTATCACTGAGAATATATACTCACTTTTTGCGTGTCCTGCCCATACCAGGTGGAAGATACCATTCTAGACAGCCCTAGTGCGTGCCAGGAAACAGAAGTAAGTAGTCATGCAGACAGTCTAAGTTTACAGGCACACCAGACACCTTACAACCATGCCAATTTTTGTAGTGCTTCCCTCAACAGGAGACTTCTCTCACCGAACCTGTAGCGCTCACTCATGCTTTTGAAAGTGAAGCAGCTGTAAGTGCATGCAGCACTTTTGCACCACTTATTGACACACTGAATGGCGATTTGTTTAACAGGCTGAGTAGTGTAAGCGCTTTTCAATTCCTATTTACACATTATGAAAGAGTAAGCAGTCATGCGAAGTCTTCTGCCTTCTTATATTGTCATATTTAAAGGAAACTTAACTTCAACAGGTTGCAGCACACACCGAAACCACATCAGTCAGCAATGTTCTGGGGAATGAAGATGTAAGTGCTCACACAGTCTGTCTAGGCTTTTGAACATGGTGCCTGTTTAAGAAGTACACCCATTAATATGGTTTCTCCTTTCATAGGCTTACTGCAGTGAAAATATATTTGACAGCCCAGGCACAGTTTGTGAACCACATGTGAGTGGTCAGGGAAACCTAGGCTTTTTCATATGTTGCTTCAAGTGCAACTTAGCTGTCACTTTCTTCTACAGGTTTCCCTTTAAGAAACCAGATGTGAGTGTGCAAGCATGCTCCTCTCCACATGGTTATGTCTACTGCCTGTGTGATGCTGCAATGATGATTGCTGCTGTGCTTTGTTTACAGGCTGCCACTTATGGTGTAACTACGCCAGACAGCACTGTTGCAGAAAATGAAGTTTGTGCAAGCTTAACATCAGATCACGAAAGTGATGTAAGTAGGCACGCAGATTATTTGAGTTGCCAGATGGCGTGTTTAAGTTTCCGACAGAACTGTCATTTTGTTACAGATTTGTGCAAGCAGAACAGAGCACATCATGACTAGCGAAAGTACAAAGGTAAGATTTTATGATGTTAACATGCTCTAAATCATGACATGCCTTTTCACTTCCTTGCAGGTGATGAAAGATAGCTCCACACAGTAGGAATTGCCGCCAACTGACCATTCATACACAAGCACGAGACATCCCATGACCGTGAAAACTATTTCCTATCGAACACTGACCAGTGATGACATTCTTTTTTACACTGGCATTCCTGTCGCTGTATTTGACAAACTCGTGTTAGCACTGAAGACTCAGGACAAGACAGTCTGCAAGGTCTTGACCATCGAAGACCAGCTGCTATTGACCCTCATGAGGCTTAGACTTGGCCTCCTTTGTGGAGATCTAGCAAGACGATTCGAGGTCTCAGTCGCTTATATTTCTAGAACATCTTCGAGAGTGCTGGACGACCTGGTGAAGATCATGCAAGAAGTTGTTGTATGGCTGCCCCGCTCAAGGTTGCGGGCAAGCATGCCAGAGAGTTTCAGAAACAGTGAGTACAGTCGTACAACATGCATATTTGACTGCACTGAGGCACTAATGCAAAGGCCACGGAAACTGATGGCCAGATCCCAAAGTTACAGCCAATACAAGGGTGCAAACACAATGAAATTTCTTACCGTCATAGCACCAAATGGATTTATAATGTTCGTGTCAGATGTGTATGGAGGCAGGGCCTCAGACAAATACATTGTAAAGACATGTGGAGTGGAAGAATACCTCCTTCCAGGGGACGAGATAATGGCAGACCGCGGTTTCAAGCTTGACCCTCATCTTGAAGTTCAAGGGATTAAAATGAACAGGCCTGCATTCACAAAAGGTAGGTATCCACAATAGTGTTTGTGATGACCTCCATAAGTTTAAAGAGCTGCACAGTAATTACAAGCGTGTACATGATTGCCTTTTTGTTTTTGTTCTTTTCTTAGGAAAGGATTAGCTGCCTGAAAGTGAAGTCACCGAAACTAGGCGCATCGCTTCGCTGCGAATTCATGTTGAGCGGGCAATCAACCGAATCAAGACGTACAGAATTTTCAAACAAGTACTGCCCATCAAGTCAAGAAAGTATGCTAGCAAAATTGTCCTTGTTTGTGCGGGACTCTGCAACCTTAAAAGTCCACTCATCAATGAACTCGAGCGTAAATATCCCATATATATTGTAATTTTGGCCCTAAGCGCTCTGTGAGAAGTCAGTAGGTTAAACGACACTTCACTTCAGTGATGCTGTTTTTGTAACCTCACTGGTCTCGTACCTGTGAAGCTTATGAAGTGATATGAGGCCAAGGTGTAAAACAGGTGGTTGAATGGTGTTTATTCTTTCAATATACTTAGAGGGCTCTAATGAAGCAAACATTATGAATAAATAAAATTTTGCTTGCTACGTATGTGTTATTTGACAAATCTCAACATATGTCTTGCACACAGCCAGCTTCTTTTTATAACGTAGGTCCTCAAGGTGAGGCAGCAGGTGCAAAAAGTAGAATGCTTCGAGTCTCTTCATGTTCTGTTCAATGTACCGTGTGTCAACTGGCACATTTACGATTACATCACTTTCAGCTGACCACACATAAAAATAGCACATGCTTTTGCCGCAGCAAAACATACCAAACTGTACTTGGTCATAGTACCCATTTTTTCCGCCTGGGCAAAGCACATGTTCGCCATTCACAAGCTTAACGTCATACTTTCCCCCTTCAATTAACACCTTGCAATCAGAAACTGTGGGACACTTGATCTCAAGTAGGGCATTATCAGCACAGATGCCATCAGGGCTTGCAGACAGCCAAGGATGTGTACTACTCACTACCATCCCCGACTGTGCTACAGCCAGACCAGTTTTCCTCATGAATGCCACTCTTGCAACGGCTTCGTACTTCAGCCCGTGCTTTGTGGCAGCATTGCCAGTAAAGCTTGGATTTGAAAGTGCAGAAACAGCTTTCGAGGGGTCAGTGCTTTCCTTTTTAGGAACCCGCTTCACATTTGATGCAGTTATGCGAAGGCGCCTGGCCATGTGCCATAGTGGGCACCCCTGTTCCCTAGTGGAAAACTCAAGCAAAGCCCGTCCTTCATCCGAAAGCACAATAAATTTTTGATAAAATAATTTGCAAGGGCCACAGCTTTCTGGAAGTTCCAATGGGTCTGTATGTGAGTGGCGAGGCTGGCTTGGCAGATCAGCAGCAGATGGGTCCCAAGCTGCTGCATTCATAGTGCTATGAAGCAAAGTACCTGCATGACATAAAACAATTGCAACTAATTTGCACTGCATTCTGCCAGCTAACACCACTTGTATTTATAATTAAATACAATAACCAAACATCATGTCTATTGTATTTGAAAGCCACCAAAATCTACCATCACAATCTACATTATTGTTAAGCTAAATAAATGGCAATGCGAGTCATTTCCATGAAAACATACTAATGAGCTTTAACAAACAATCGCCACTATAATTTTAAGGCATTTAATTTAACACAAATTCACTCGTTTCACCTGTCGAAAGAAATGTGCCCTCACCTGGAATGTTGAAGAGATCTGAGAATGGTTTGCTCCTGATGTAGTTTATCAGCTCTTCATCATTTCCGAAGTGATGAAACTTTCTTGAGGGTTTTGGTGCTTTATTTTCGGATTCCACAGTTTGTTTTTGGAGCTTAAAGTCCATATCTTCAAGCAGGACAGGTTCCACATTCCTCTTTGTTCCCCTGTTCCACTGAGCTGCTTGGTCAGTACATGATGTGCCGGTCATTCCTGACGTGACAGCCATATCGACTTTCCACAGTAGTGCACCAACATGGCTGCAAACCCTTGCTTTCCCAGCCATACATGAGCATCCAGCAGTGATTACCTGGCCGGTGTGCCTGACACAAGCCCATGCTGTCCAAGGCTTTTGATTTATGGCCTGCGAGGGTCGAACATCCGCCTTGAGGTACACAACGTCTTTGTTAACATTGTGACAAAGCACCTGGCCAACCCAGCCACTCTGCACAAAATTGTAGGAGTCTAGGCTTTTGTATGCCTCTGCTTCCTTGAGGTCACATGCCTTGCTCCTTATGAGGTAGCACACAATGTGGGCACTGGACACACTTGGCCATGCCTTCACGTCGTCCACCCAGATGTTGACGCACATTGGGTGCATGTAGGTCACGCCATCTGAAAAATAGGTGACATCAAGCAGTGAGTGTATATGTAGGTTAAAACAAGCATGCTGTAAGGACTGCCTAATTGAGCCTCCTTGGGCACAATATATATATATATATATATATATATATACTGCCACACCAAATACGACGATTAAACATTAAATTCTGGGGTTTTACGTGCCGAAACCACAATTTGATTATGAGGCATGCCGTAGAGAGGGCCTCCGGATTAATTTTGACGACCGGGTTCATTAACGTGCACCCAATGCACAGTACACGGGCGTCTTAGCATTTCACCCCCATCAAAATGCGGCCGCGATTCGATCTCGCGCCCTCAAGCTTAGTAGCGCAACGCCACCACGGCAGGTTATCAAATACAATGGGAACACGCGATGGGAGAACAGAGATCATCGATCTCCCATGCGTTAAACTGTGAGATGCAACTGGACGCGATAAACATGCCCGTGGCTCAGACTGCAACATCCCTACATTCCATTTGCTAAAAACATTAACTGCTGTCCGTAGTAAGGGACTCCAGATTATTTTGACCAGCTGGGCTTCTACACACAACGCACGGCACACGAGCGTTTTTGCATTCTGCCCCCATCGGAATGTGGACGCCGCGGCCGGCATTGAACCCTCCACCTCACGCCCAACAGTGCAACGTCATAGCTACTGGGCTGCCGCGGAGTGTTCCTTTTCATGAGACGGCACATATTGCATCGTTCCCACATCGTTTCCATTTATTACGCGAGATAGGGCTTCGTAGCACGCCAGCGATGCGGGCTGTTTATTAGCACGGCTAGACGGCTTTCCGCGATCGCGGATCAGTAGAAACTGAGCCGTTCCGCATGTCTGACCAGAAAGCACTCGCAACAGCGAGAAAAGATTTCGGCAGGACACCGCCGCAAAGCCATCCTACGCAGCTTGGTCGCAGACCAGCCATGCGATAAGATGTTGCCGATAAAAGGACAGCGAGCGAACGGGAAGACGCGGTGTCCGCGCCGCCACAAACGTGCGACGCTGCTACGAACACTCCGTGCACTGTACAACTAATAGATGATCCTGTACGTAATTGCTCGCTGAGCGATCACAGATTCTCCAAACGATGCAACACAGCATGCATTGTTTATTCTACGCTAAATTTGCGAGCAAAACATTGCGAGTTGAGCGCAGACACTTACCGATGTCGATCGTATCCCCAGCCGACAATGTGCGGGGCCCGCTGGCTCCTGGCTGCGTGCTGCTGTTCGTTCTAGCCACTGTGGCCATTTCCTACCATCGATGAAGATTTGGCCAGCAGAAAGATGCGTCTGCAATATGCTAACAACAATTCCGCACGAGTTCACAGACACAATCGTCGAAACACCTCGTACGAACACGTTGCCGAAAGGCGCTGCCGACGCACTTAACAGCCCAGCTTAGCGCGGCATTGGCGTTTCTGGCGAGAGCCGCTAGGCGGCGCTAGTAATGTGAGTATGGTGGCGCCCAGCTGCCTTACGTAAAATAGTCTTATGTTGATTGCGCGTCGTGTTGTCGCTTTTAGCTTTTTGCATGTCCACTGTACGAAATGAAGAATGGTTTATTTCAAATACGTATGGTCAAAACTGAACTACAGAAGCAGCTTTCCTCATCCTAATAGCTTAATTAGCTTCATATCAGTGGGTCTGGTCCGCCAGCAGCAGACGCACGAACTTGGCCACTGTGATAGGCTTAACCTCGGCTGAACGCGATCGGCATCGCGTTCAGCCGGCATCGCATCGCGTCGGCATCGCGTTTTTTTAGCAAACTAGGTATTAGGTATCTGCTTTTGCGACAGCAGACAGGTTTGAACAGTGCAGGCAGGCAACAATCACACAGTGGCTTAAGGGTCCATAGAGCAGGGTTTCTCATTATGTAAATCCAACAAACGTGTCGTTTTGAAGCTGCTTTCTAGTTTTGAGGCTGCTTCATCTTTCATTTTCCGTCGTAGATATTTGCATAAGCTAGGAATTGTATGTTTGGAGTTTTCTTGATATGGCTTCTGTTAAAACGAACTTCTCATTAAACGAACGATTTTCACGGTTCCTTCGAGTGCTGCCGACGGTTAGGGTGTTGTACCCAAGTTGTTTTTTGCCCTGTGTGGACGCGCTGAGATGACGCTCGTCTTCAGAATCCGAATATCCGGAGAGAAATATAAGAATATAGCATTTCACTGTCCTTCTTCGCTTAAACGTTTATTTATAATTCGTAAGAGTTGAAAGTTTTCTTATGTATGGTACCCATTTTTCGAGGTGCAACTACAGGCTTTGGCCGTAGCTAGACGAAGACGATGACGTGTTATTGAAATCCCATTCTCCAGTTGTGGGTAGGTGCCACGCCTTTGCAGTCCTGATCATCATCATCATCATTGTCAGTCTATTTGGCGCTTGGTATGGCGTTTTCATCATTATTTTGCCAGCTCCCTCCTGTGGATAGAATATTCAACCAAACTTAATGTAGACTTAATGTAAACGCAACAATTGTTTTTTTACAGATAAAGAGCAATTGCTCTTTGGAGAGAGAAAGAGAGAATAAACTTTATACAAAGGAGTCGAGCTCGTCAACAGCAGAGAAATTATTAAAAGGATTCCCAGTAAAAATATGCCTTCCACGTGGTCGGAGTGGATCTTGGCAGGGGCATTTGTCTGGTAGAAGTAACAGTTTGTGTCGCTAGATTGACGTCCTGTCAGGATGGCCGAGCGGTCCAAGGCGCTGCGTTCAGGTCGCAGTCCGGTCTTCCGGGCGTGGGTTCGAATCCCACTTCTGACATAAATTCGTTTTTGCTTTTTTTATTATTATTATGTGTACTTGTGCCGTTTTATTTAGAGCTTTAACTGTGGGGCTTTTCGTGCAAATACCGCGATCTGATCATGAGACATGCCGTAGCAGGGGGACCAGGGATTCATTTTGACCACCCAGGTTATAATATGCTCCTACATACAAGTGCTCAAGCATTTTCTGCATTTCACCCCCATCGATATACAAGCTGCGACGGCCTGCATATCGAAGGGGGGAATTGCAAAAATGCTCGAGCCCTTATATGTATATGTGGCAACGCAGCGACAAATATAGCCTCAAGTTTAGCGCAGAGAAATCGGCAATTATGACCGTCAATGAAGATACGAGTAATAACTTGGTGTCAATTCAACAGCAAGTCATACCTATAGTCGAGCAATGTATATAAATACTTCGGTGTATACATAAATATACACAAAGGAAGGAACTACTTACTCAAGCACCCACCAATATAACGTGAAAATAAAGGGAAAGCGTAATGCAGCACTAATGAAACATAGATTACTTTGGGGCCACAATAAGTATGAGGTGCACGGTGCGTGGAATCTGGAAAGGAGTAATGATGCCAGTGCTCACGTTTGTAAATGCGATTCTGTGCTTCAAATCGGATGTCTTGTCGAGGTTGGAAGCTAGCCAAAGATTGGTAGGCCAGTTGGCTTTGGGAGCCCACGGTAAAAGCACAAATGGGTCAGTGCAGGGTGCCATGGGTAGGGCCTCTTTTGAAGTCAGAAAAGCGGAGAGCAAAATTAGTTTTGAATAAAGACTCAGGAACATGGGTCAAAATAAATGGGCGCCTGAAGTGTACAAGTATCTGTACCTGAAAAGTGTGGACACAGAATGGAGAAAGAGGACAAGAAAGGTTGGCAAGAAAGTACAGGGTTATTGAAATAGTAAATAGGCAACCAGGAGTCATATGAAAGGAAGTGAGAGAAATAGAGACCGTGAATTGGATGCAAAGAATGGAAACAAAAAGGACAATGGAGATTTACAAGAATGAGAAGACTGAAATTAGAAAGGAAAATCCGTACGATAACACAAGGGGCAGTGTCTTGCGATTTGAAGCTCAAGCTGGTTGCCTAAGAACATAAACATACCGGAGCAAATATTCGCAACAAGATGCGGCGTGTGTATGCTGCAGCAAAAATCCGCAAACACTCCGCACAGCCTAACTGAATGCGAAGGGACTCGCGCAGTGAGACCAGGTGGTAACGTCCACCTTCCAGAAGCTCGGTGTTAAACTGTACGGAGGCATCAACGGGTCAGCCGTCGAGATAAGACGTTTAGATAAGTTTAGATAAGGTACGTTTAGAGCAGTGGTGGAAAAGAAGCAGGGAAGAAATTGATACGACCAGATCTGTTAGAGACAGGTAGCAATACAAGGGAGATATACAAGTTTAGAAGCAAATAAAGAAAGATGATGTACATGTATACAAAATGCTAGAATGAAAAACATGTTCAGTTTATCTGACTAAATCAAGCAGGCTAGGTGACTATTTACCACCGCGCTGTTTCAAAGGGGATGCCACTGAATAACCATCAACATCCCCTTCACCCTGTCGCCGATGACGTCATTTCTAAGGCGTGCGTCAAGCGCGTCCACCGATACCATATATGGAAACAATGCCCTGGCGTGGCCTTCGGACCCACTGCGCCTGCACGGCTTCGCCTGCGCCCCAGCCGCTAGAGATTGCGCTCCGCTTATACCACGCGTTGCCGCGTTCCCGCTTTCTTCGTAGAGAAAGAAATTCAACAAGAGCGGGCTAGGGAGCCCACATGCAAGCGCTGGCATGTATAGGCTCCCTAGAGCGGTCACTCGGCGAAAGCTGGCAATAGGAAATGCGTTACGCTCGTATTCAGATCAGCCGAAAGCTGACGCGAGCATAAAAAAATGTGAAATGAAGTTAACAGACGACGTTTTATTAAAGCGAAGCTCTATATGTCTAGGCGAAATCGTATATGGCTAGGCGAAATCGCCTGTCCACAGAAAACTATCATCATCAGCATTGGCTCGAGCGTCGTCTTCTTCCGCAGCTGGCTCGTTGACTCGAGCTCGTTCCACTGCTCCAGCATTAATCGTCGTCGTCTGCTTCCACAGCTGGTTGCGTTTCCGTTAATCATTCTGGCGTAGAATTTCATTTCTCATCTGTCGCCGTAAAGGGGAGGCCGCGTTTACGGGAGTATGAGTCATTGCTTAAGGGGGTATGAGCCATTCATTGTCTTACTTAACGGACAGATTTAAGTTTGAAGCAATTTAATTTCGAAGACTCGAAAGCGGCAATGGCGGGCGAATGCTGCTAACCACGCCGCCGAGCAAACTCGAAACATCGAAAGCAAGCGACCACGGCGGACTGCGGGCATACCGTCAGTGACGTCGTTCTCTCCGTCACAGCCGAACATGTGTATAACCTCATAATTGAGAAATAATTTAATGAACCCTCGGGATTAACCCTGTGCATGATAAGCACCGGGGCTGCACGTTTCAGCTTCGCTGGTTAACTATCTTCACGGAGTGGAAGGGCCGACGATTTTTTATATTTAGTCCTGCGAAAATTCAAGAAATCTGTGTGTCTAAATTAACTTATACCTTGCGACGTATTTCGCTTGCATTACTTACTTTCCTTGCGTTACCAGACACGCAACCGAAGCGAGTGAGGCCGACTGTGCAGGTAAGCGTTCGTCTGTTCGGCAAACCTCCTGTCTGGTGTTTTTCTTTCTTTTTCTTTCCTTTTTTTCTTGGAGAAGGGGGGGGGGGGGGGTGTAGCCTGGTTTCTCGGGCTCTCGGCGTACTCTTGCTTTCCTTCTGCACTTCGACACCGCACCACTGCGCTATCGGACTACGGCAGGGAGAGAAATTTTGTTTGACTGTGTGCGCTGCATGTTAAACAATTTAGCCTTGCGGCACGGCACCGAGCGGTGTGACGCAATTAGCGAAAAACACTTACTTTTGCGTGCGTTCAATCGTACTGCGACATGTTTGCGACGCTTTCTATGGGCCCCAATACTATTGCAATTTATTTCGGAACATTTTTGGGCATGCTTTCCGCACCTGGCGTTGTGACGCAGTTAGCGAAAAACAGCTGGGCCGTGGTGACGCATTTAATTTTGCGTGTAGTGAGACAAGTTTATGGCGCTTTCTCTCACCCCCAAATATTATTCTAACTAGAGCAGCAACAATAAATCGGTTTTGCGGGAACACCGGCTATCCGGTTATTCGATTCACCGGTTATTCGAGTTCGAAAACCGGATAACCGGAGTGATCGGTAATTCGGTTGGTTATTCGGTTAATAATATCCGGATATTCGGATAGCCGTATTCTTGTGCAGGAACTACCTCTCTTTCGCTCTTGTATTCTTATATTAACGCGGCGCTAAGGGCCCCGTGTCGTAGAAAATCTGTTCTGGGCATCCGCCGCCGGCGGCGTTGTCCGTCAGCAACAGATCATGCCGAACCACAACCACGCATGCCCTCCGCGTGGCGCATAGGCGTTACTGAACTAATTGAACTTCACAAAGTAAAATTCGCCAGAAAATTGGTCAAGGCCGACTTACACACAACATACAGACACGATAGCGTCGGATTGTAATTTGAATATAGGTGAGATTAATTTGATTATACGAGAAATTATACTTCTGTTACGCGGAAACCGAAACCCATTTTCCTTGCTTACGGGGGTATGAACCAGTGATGAGTAATTGCTTTTAGCCGCTGCCTTACGGTGGCATGAGCTCAGCCCTGCACGGCCGCCTGTAGCGTTCCACTCTTAAAGACGAACCTTAAAGCGTCCTCCAAGTTTTTTGTAGTTATTTTTGCAACCGACATCTGCTCTGGTTAAGTTAGAGATGCGCTTTCGGTCTGTCAACATTTAACTGCTAATAATCGGTCACACCTGTTGAGTGTATTTTCGACTCTTGCCCCGGACAATTAGTCTGAAGCCCGCTTTGTCTGGGTCCCCGGACATAGTGGAATCTTTTTTAAATGAATCAGCTGACTCGCTTGCATCGTCATCACTTAATGGTCCGGTCTCACAGGTTCTTCCTGGTTTCTCTTTTAGCAGGAGCTAGATTTAAACGCCTTTTATTGCTGAATTGTAATGAATCGGCCATACTTTCAGCAGATGATTTCCGACGCCTAAAATTTCGGTGGAACGTACACGAGCAATGCCTTTCACGCCAATGTGAGGTGAAGTTATCAAGCTTCTGCTGTAGAGTTCCCCGCCTAAATTTTTACCTTCAAACATCTGGTATCCATAACTGACAACTACTCCTTTTGTAATGAACTGGCAACTATTGACCTTTTCTTTCTTTCTTGCCGCCGCTTCTACTCACTCCGAAGAATGTTCCTCATATTTCCAACTAGTAATCGGGGTTTAGCACTAACAGCACCAAACTTTTTTGGGGCTTGTCAATTAGGCACAAGCAATGGTTCACTTATTACTGCGGTGCACAAGTTCATTCAAGCATCCGAAAGGTTACGCTGCTAGAGTACCGGCCGTGGGACATTTTTTAATTAGTTTTTTTTTAGTTTTCTAGTCTATTTTATTTCTATTTATTCAGTTTATATATAGGTCCTCTCAAAATCTGTGTTATCAATTATTTGCCAAATTCTTTCGTCTGAATGTTCGACTTTACCCCTTGTACGCTGTACGTTTCAATCCATCCAGTGTGGCCAATCCCCCTCGTGGGTACTGGCCATGTTTTGAGGCAACAACAACAACTTCCTTACCTTTATTCTTTTAAGCACCAAGTATTCGTGTCCGAATATTCGAATATCCGACTAACCAGTTATTTATACCGGATATCCTGAATATCCGTTTCTTGAAATCCGGATAACCAGTTTTCAAGACCGGATTCAGTTCCCTCCGGTTAAGCCGGATAGCCGGTTTGACGGATATTTCCAAGCACCAATTGTAACTAATTTCGGCGTTGTGATGCATTAGCGAAAAGCAGCACGGCCGTGGTGACGCTGTTAGTTTCGCGCGTTCTGCATCCTGCTGGGACAAGCTCGTCACACTTTCTCGGCACCCCAAGATTATGGGAACTAATTTCGTTACTGTTTGGTGTACTTTTGAGGCACGGTGACCACACCCAGCGTTATGAGGCAGTTAGCGAAAAGCAGCTCGGCCGTGGTGATGCAGTTGGTTTGGCTTGTACTGAATCTTAGTGGGACAAGTTTTTCACGCTTTTTATGCCACCCCCCCCCCCCTTCCCCCTATTCCAACAACACATACCTTCTTTCGGTACTGACGCATGTCGCAAATGCGACGAGCGACTGCTAAGTGTTCGAACACGCGAGTGTGTTGCTTGCGCCGGCAGAACGCGCTAAAGATAACGCCGAGGAGCTCCAAAACCGGGCACTTGTGACTAGCAAATCCCGTGCTCTGAAATACTAAAAACTGGCTTTGCACCCATGCATTTGTCCCGAGTGCGAGTAGAAGGCATTCTGCGAGCGTATAGCATGGTATGGCTGGAGCCTGTGTTGTGGCCGACTCGGCGTACGCGGCGTACCATCGAAATGTGCAGTCCCGGCCCCGTGAATTCGTGCAGGAAATAAGGCCCGCGAATGGGGGAATGCTTGGAAACAAGTTGTTTTCGTCATATTTTATGTATGGAATTATTTCGGATGAGTCAGGTACTTTCTACGCCATGCTTCTAAGAGCCAATTGTTTTGGGTTCATTGTTGCCAATTCACCAGTTTCGTACGTTTCGCCTCTACACGCAATTTTCCGATAGCTTCTAAATACCAAAATGACACATAATTGTAATTTACTTTTTTCAGCCGATGCCACCCGGTGGAGCTTCGTACGGGCACTACTGCTGCTTACCTGGTGGTACAACAATGGATGAACGCACGAAAAACCCGGAACGAGCATTCGGCATACAGGGCAAAATAAACATTTCCTCATTTCACAAGGCCTCTTGCGTCTACATTATGAAATTGCACGTTGCACAGCGGACAGATTCGGTGGAGGATTGTAAAGGTCGCTCGCAGTCATACTTATTTTACTAAGAAAAAAAAAGATTCCTCACCAAGACAGCGCGTGGTTGCGCAGTATTAGTAGAAAGAAATACCGCGCCGATCAGCGCAGCCGGCGTAACGCGTACCAGCTAGCGTTCAAAACGCGCGATCCCAGACCCGAAACCGGAAGTGTAGTTCCGGTTTTCACATCAGCCGCTTGGTACGCTAGAGTCAATTCGGCCGCTGGGCTCTATGGGAGGGTCCACTCTTGTGATGTCTTTCTCTACGCTTTATTTCTGAACAATGAGCGACACAATGAGCGACTCAATGCGCACACCCGTGCGCATTGGGTTTCAGGAGGATATCGGCAAGAAGCTATTCAATGAGCATCAGTATGTCTGCATGATTTAACATGAACTGACCCTGGCGCACCTGTCACAATGGCTATACTCTAGCCAAACTTTCAAAAGGTAAGTATGCTACATACAACGGCTAAATGTTTGTTAGGAGCGATGCCACATGGCATTTCTCTAGGCCCCAAAATGTAGCCAAAGCAACATTCTACAACATTCCTTCAATTACTTTAGTATGTGCAGTAGCTTCTCTGTGCATACATCTCTCAACGCTATTCTTCGCTCAACAGGCTTCACACATTGCCTTCGTCCTCGTTACACAGACCTAACACCTGCAGGCGATGAGAATGAGTGCATGTACTCCGCTATCGCTGCTACTTCACTAACTCCAACAAGCTTCGCACCAATTAGATTTCAAGATTGCGATGAATCTGATGTGCGTGCTCTTACCCTGGAGTACCTGCATGCAAGGCCTTAGGAAACAAACGCAAAGAACTGCCGACTCGATTGCAGCGCTACACCGTGAAAACATTGTAAAATACAAGTAAAAATGAAATTATGGGGTTTTACGTGCCAAAACCACGATCTGATTATGAGGCACGCCGTAGTGGGGGACTCCGGAAATTTGGACCACCTGGGGTTCTTTAACGTGCACCTAAATCTAAGTACACGGGTGTTTTCGCCATCGGCCATACCATGCTGTAAAATACAAGTACGAGCGGCAATTCAGTTGAAGTGCAATCGCACGAAACAGTTGGGCTTCTTCATTAATGGTAGAACGGTTTGCACGTAACAGTCATGTTGATTTTTCAATGGCAATTAGAAAAGATGCCTTCGCTTCTAACGGCAGCTATCAGGACTTCCGGCGACAGACTAAGTCCGATGCCTTATATAACAATATTCTACCTACGCAGATCCATTCGAGTTGCAGAATGGGTGAAAAGGAAAGGGAAGCGCAGTCGAGGACGGCAGGAAATTAGGTGAGGCGTTGAAATTAGGAAATTTGCAGGCGCAAGTTGGAATCAGCTGGCGCAAAACAGGGGTATAATTGGAGATGGCTGGGAGAGGCCTTCGTCTTGCAGTGTACTAAACAGGCTCATGATGATGATGATCATTATGATATGCGTAACGGCGCACTTAATACGTAAATGACATTGATGGTCGCAATGCTCTTCGAGATTACTCCGGATACGTGCTACCGCTATACATGACGAAAAGCTTCTTAAGGGTATCCTTGGCAGACTGCACGATGTCCCTGCTTTATTATAACCTAGCGCCAGGTCGGGCTCTCAACTCTATTTATGAAAAATGCGCATTATAGACCGTAGTGAGTGTCCAAGCTTTCGTCGGCCTGGTCAAAGAAACAGACGCGAAGAGTCGAAAACGGCTCTTTAATGTCCTCATTACAGCATAAGCCCTCTAGGCCAACAAGCTATTCGCCAAAATAAAGCTGAATAATAGTAATAATAATCATCCCATTATACACCAAGTACCTGAGGAGCTGAGTTTAAAACCATTGGTTTCAGACTCAGTAGCTATCATTACGTGTGGGTGTCAAGTGCCTATTGACCGTCGTCCCGGAGACCAGGCCTGGGCGCAGGCCACCGCAGCACTCCGCAGCGTTTCATGGGCGCCATGGCACTCCGCCCCGATTCACACCCGAAGGCTTCGGCAAAGTGCGCCATCTGTCGGAGGGGCAGATTGACCCGCTGCTCGGCCGGCAATCGACGCCAGGCGCCGTACGCGTGTGCGCGGTGCGTGCGGTCGCTGCGCTCGCAGTTGTCGAGCGCGTAGTACAGGAAGAACAGCTGCTCGGCCGAAACGTTGGCGAGGGAGGCGAACCGGAAGTCGAGCCGCCAGATCCGATCGACGCGAAGCATCTCCTGCGGCCAGTAGAGGGCAACAAGGGTCAACAGTTAGTACAGTCGAATCTCAGACACGGTTGATGCGAATTCCCGCATAATGCGAGATTTGAAAACGTCCTGGCCGAAATGCAAAGGGACTGTGTGGAGTTCTATGAAGCTGCTCTTAGGAGCAGCTTTTAAGCTACTCAGAGGCTCCTCATCCTTTTTGATGAAAAGAAATGCTATTGTATTTTGCAATGCGTTCTGTCGCGGACTACTCAAACTCTCTAATCCTCCGTCACGGATGGTACGAATGTCTGGGCCGTCGCGGGATATCTCACAGTGCAGGAGTGCGGCCTACAGTTGCAAAATCTGGAGTATAAAATCTTTCCCTTCCAGGGTCTTGGTGGAGACGCGCTCTCGAAGAGCGCTCAATGCGGCTTGTAGAGTGAAGACTGAGAACAAAAATGAAAGAAGGAGCTCCAAGCTTTACACATGCAGGATGTATCTGCACCAAGACATTGTGGAAACAAAAGTCCAGAAAGCCATTAATGACTTGTCAACCGAAAGTAATTAACATAAGTAAACTTAATTCCTTGCTTTCACTTCGCTGTTGTGAGTGTACTTTTATTGTTCGTATAAGTCTTCAACGGCACGACTCATTTTTGAGGTACCACAAAATTTGTCAAGATTTTGCTGTGTAGTTAAAGTTTAGCGCGGAAACTCACTCACGTAAAAAAAAACGCTGTTCTGTGCTTGCGTGCAAGCTGTAAAGGATGAATGCTGTATATACAGACAGCAAGCGCACAAATATACACCCACAAGTCTGGTACTGGCACTGTAGCACTGCACTACAATTATAACTAGCTGTCACCAGTTATGCCGCTAACCATGTACGGAGCACACGGCCATCACTGCAACACAGACTGCACGCGTTGACTCACAGCCTTCAGTCAGACAAGCTGCAAATTTCGAAATTTTAGAACTTAGTTAACAAATTGACTTTTAAGGCAAAGCGTCGGGGCTGAAGAACAACATTTCACGCCCAGTGACCCATCATCAAATGCATCCGGAACCGCGCTTGCTCACCTTGAACGCCGCGAAGGCGAGGCCGAGAGCGGCCGTCTGTGCCAGTATGGCGAACCCGGCTTCCTCGCCTTCCCGCCCTTCGCCGTCCCACAGCACGTCCGAAGCTCGGGGCTGGAGCTGCGAAGGCAGCGACTGGGCGTCCTTCGTCAGACACTTGCGGAGTCGGGCTAGTGACCGCTGCGACTGCTGCGTCAGCGCCGAGGGCCCCGAACACTGGTCACCGCCCTCCGCGCTTGCCAGCGGCACCAGTGTCCGGAAAAGACGCGTAGCCACTCGAGACAAGTGGAAGGCAAGCATTGTGCTGTTCTCCGGAACAGAAGCGTTGACCAGACCAGGAGGAACGTACACTGTCTGCAAGGATTTCGCCAACCTGCGGCAGTGAGAGCCGTTCTAAATTCGTGCACCAGCGAGCCCTCTCCATGATGTTTTTTTTTATTATTATTATTACCGCGTCGCTCGTGAGCGTCGTCTTAGCACGAGCCAAGTTTATTCGTCATGTACGCACTCTTGAAGTAGTTAATCAGCTAAACCGTCATTTCTGACACAGCGAAAAGAAGTGAACACGATATGCCCACGCAGTGCTTTCTCGGAAAATGGTTCAGTTTATTTTCGTATTTTTCTTTCCCGTGATGTAGAGATCTTTCGCACGACTGATAAAACGCTCAAGTGTGATACGAAATCGGTCGAGTCGATCGTAATGTTGGTCCAATTGCAAGTTGTGCCACATCATCGAGTAAACTAGAGCGGTATCATGCATGATCTAGCAACAATAGCTGTGATCAATGTTGATCATTCGTTGCGCGGTTCGAACTCTGTTTCTTTTCCCGGTGATGCAGCCCTGCGACACTGCGTAATCGTTACATTTGTACGAAGTCGCAGTAACGCTTCTAATTTAAAGAGTTGTCGAAGGTGCATTGTTTGTGTGATCATTTTGGATTGGGAACAACAATACACCAAAGTTTAAGAAAATAAAAAAAAATATTCAATGGCGATTTAGTGCTACGTGCTAGGGAAATGCTTTAGCATTACTTCACACCTCTTTGAGGTCCCGTATGCTTGATTAAAACTGCGTTCACCACATTGCAAAGTATTTTTCAGAAGCTCATCGCTCGAGGAGCGACATGCAACGGATGATAGTCTGGAGCAGGCTACCGTCCGTAGCACTGTATATTATATATATATATATATATATATATATATATATATATATACAGGGTGTCCCAGCTATCATGCAGCACAATTTAAAAGAAGAGGCACGACGTTACGCGACGCAAACCTAGTGCGTATTGTTTTCAGTACAGTGGAGTAGCCGCCGGTAATTTTTTCGTTACTGAGATTTAATGAGATAATTGTGATTAATTATCTAACTCGAGAAGTACTGTCCTAATTATCTAAGTGTGAATGAGAAAGTTGTAGAGCAACATGAAAAACTCCCGATACAGCTTTCTGTTTCTCAATACGTGCTACATAAATGCGTTTTTCCGAGTGTGAAAGAAGCCCCACAATATATATATATATATATGATGTTACGGTGAAGGGAAAGAAGAAGGTGACGCGAACGAGAGGAAGACGAAGTCTCTGGCCGTTGCCTGAACGCCATATTTCTTCGCTTGTAAATATACATCCTTCTACACTCGTGGGCCTGCTTTCTTCCTGCAACATTTTGGTGCAACATATATAACGCATACACGCTCTTCTAAGCTCTCTCATCGCCTCTTTACCTCTACCACATGACCGGCTTTCCACAGTTCACACGCTACGTTTTGCCGCTGTGACACTGCTAACGCATTCACAATATTGAGTTATGAACTAGGTCGCTTCAGGCAGCAGGCGATGTCACCATGCTTTGTCGACTAACCTGGGGTGTGCTTCGAAGAGGAATCCCGGATCCCTGGGTAAAAGTCGTTGCGTTGTTTGGGTCAGATACCTCCCCTGAAATGTCTCCCACGTAGCTAGAATGGCTGGCACGAGTTGCGACTTCTTCAGTCGTCTTCTCGAAGCCAGCAACTTTCGCACACCTTCACAACCGGTGCCATTTTTCGAAGCTTTATCGAACAAAACGTGGACAAACTTGTAGCGTTCCATCTTCTTTTCCATGAGGCTCAGAGTTTTCTCCGAAATCCAGGCATAGAGGCGCAGGTTTCTGGAGAAGAAATCCTCCATTTGAAGAAGCCAGAAGCGCCTCGCCAGAGTAGGTGCTCGCTTCTGAGCAAACATCTTCGCTTGCAGATTTTCCAAGCAGGTAGGTGCCACAGCCTCTGCAAGACGCATACAAAGGAGCCACTTCAAGTCATCCTGCACAACTCGGCCCGTGAATTCGACGCTGAACAGACGCCTCAGGTTCACGAGATGTTCCGGTAGTAGCACGGCCAGCCGAACAAGTAACCGGAAGCCCAGATAGTTGAGGAAATGCTGCACGCTTAAGTTGTGCGTTAATCGGACAAGTCCTCCGAGAACCACGTCAGAGTTCCTAACGACCACGGTCGTGCTCGGATTGATGTCACCATTGAACACGGCAGCGACAAATGTTCGTACGCTGTTGTCGATGTGCTTGAGTTTCCTCACCCGGCAACTTCTCGCGGCCGCTGGTTTGTCACTGACCGCGGCGAGGCCCTTGAAAACTGCCATGATCTGCGCTGTCAAGTTTGCAGCCATGGGTTTCTGGTTAAACTCCGTGGCTGCTTCGCGAATTGCATCCCTAAACATATGCTTTACGTTTGGCCGCGACTCGTCGCCGCTGAAGAATAAAGACCGAGGCAATCTCAATTCCACGATGCTGTCGTTTGTAGTTCTTTGAACGCCTACGACAACATCTAAAAGTGCCGGAACACCGTATTTTCGCGCGATGATTCCAGCTGTCCGCCATACTTCAACGGGATTTGTGGTACCGTTAAACGGCCACGTCTTTACTGGCAACGATGAAAATATTTTGGACTTAATAAAAGCAGAAGTACGGTGATAGGATGCCATACACGCCTGGTAAAGGAATCTAGCTGAATTTGCTCCGCCGTTTTCCTTTCGGAGAATGTAGTCACGGAGGTCCGAAGACATGTATTCATCTAGCACTGTATCCACAGACGTCGATACCCCAAGTCCCAAGGCAGACAACGGCGTTTTACTTTCCCAATTGCTACATGCATATTGGTAAAAGTTGTCGCACGGTGACGCATCTTTTCTTATCACTGACTTCACGTACGCGGCCTCCTTTAAACAAAAATAAGAGGAGCAAAAGTAAGATCTGGATGAGGGCTTGCTAGTCGACGTCGTAGTGACTTCGGTTTCCGTTGAGTACCAAAATGTTTGGAACGTTAGAGCTATGAACGACGGTCCTGTCTGGTTCCTAGTCCCTATATGCAGTATGCGTGTGAGCTCAGGCCGGCGCGCAGGAAACACTGCTGCAATCCACACAAGGCAGGTTAGTGATACGACCGTGGCCAACACAATTTCGGTATACAGCAACCTCTGCGGTTTACCTGTAATTCTCGATGTCGCGTGAGGCAGTGGTGAAACTACTATTCCAGGAACGCAAACTCCGTTCAATTCGACTGCCTTGCTGCCCAGCAGTTCACAGTCGTACACCTGTTTGTCAGCTTCGCTGCCCGCATGCTCATTTTCATGGACCGCCAAATAATGAGGAAGCGCAGTCTCTCGAAGGACAAGTTCATTTTTTCTCGCATTAATCACGGCAGATGCATCACACTGACCTCCATTATCAAATGTATATTTCTTTTCAGCTTCCTTCCTTGAACTTGCTGATAATGATGTCGGAACATCGAATGTAGCGCTGTTATCACAGTTTACTTGGAGCACCATTGAATAAATATCAATTTTATTGGCTTCCATGCTGTCAGCGCTGTCTCGAACAATGGGCGTTTTCTGCATAGTCGTTTCTCTGGCCCGCACTGCTTGCAGGGCAAGCGAACGATGTTGCTCTGCAATGTCTTCGACTCCTTTCCTTTCATCAGTGCCAGCCGGAGTTTTATTCGGCACCGTTTTTTGCTTCACATGATCCTCGCTCGCAATGGCGCTTTCAGTCTTGAGTTGGTCATTCCTCCTGTTGACAGACTCACCCTCTTCAGCAGACGGCTTCCGGGGACAAGAAACCGCATCACGTGACGGCCGCTCCTTTGTCGCTTTCCGTTCCTTCTTCGAAAGGTTGATTGTACGCGGACGTGGTACGGGACGCCGTGTTACATCTCTTGTAGGCTGCTCGCATAAATTTTCTCTGAGAACTCCCAAGTCCTGAGACGCGGAGACGCGCATATATACAGGATCATCTGGCTTGAGCCCATTGTCAAAAGATTGAAAACCGTATGATGCGTGGTCCCTCTTATAAGCAATGCCATGCAATACAGTCGTGGAACCGCTCGGCAATGTTGGTGTTCGAATACGTGCAAGATTATACGGCGCGTGTGAAGGCGTCCCAGAATGCGAAGGCTGACACAAAGTCGTGAATTCAACGCCCTGCGCTGCCTGTGACGGAGATTGTTGTGCTTGCCTTTCGCGCTCATACACCGCCGACTGATCCGATCCACCTTGCGACGACTCGAGTTTCTTTTTCGGCACTTCGCAAAGCACAGTCGACGGATCCAAGTCAGCTGTCACAAGCGGAAAATGGTTTGTTTCGTTTTGGATTTGCGGCGGTTGTTTCGAATGGGAGGGCTGGTACACGACAGTGTGACTCTTAGCACGCAGCGATGTCCGTCTTAAGCATGCGTTCTCACGGGTGATCAGAGTCAACAAGTTGTCGGAGGGCTCCCCTTTTAGGTGTGATGATGACCGTACGCCGAAGTTTAATGCCCTCGTTGACATCACCGTGTCGTGGATCTGATGACTGTCTGCAGGCACCAACCCATATCCACATGGAATGCTTTGCGAAATGGCACCAGCGGGACTGCAGCGCCCGTATGGACGAGCGAACATGTGATCCTCTATAGATGACGAGGACCACAAAGATTAGCGCTCCCCGCGCTTTTGATGTCACTTCTGGGGGCATCCATGATCGCGCCAACATCTGTACTCTTTTCACGCCAAGCGTCGATTCTCTGTACGGTCGGCGCCTTGTCTGTTTGCAACATGCGTTGCGCGTCAGACTTATTTTGATACCCGGAGTCTGAAGCGCAAACTAAGTAAAATTTATCCTCTTCGCCGTCTTTTTTTAATAGACGACCCTCAGCCTGCAAGAAACTTTCGTTTCGGGAGGTGGTAAGTCTCCGGAACTCGGATTTATTTTGGGGGGCCTCACTAGTTTGTAGGAGCGTATGTTGCACCTCACTTGCTTGCGCTGCATTGGCGGCGTCGGAAGCATTTCGGTTGGGATGCGTTGCTTCGGAATTAGTATATCTTTTGCTGGCCGACACTGGCGCCTCGGAAATTGTGTTGACTGGTTCGCGACACTGACATGAAAACGCAGCTCCATCATCCTTGTATCCTGTACCTGCAGATTCTCGACGAAGGAGATGGCTTTGTTCAGCTGAAGCACGGATAGCAAATTTGGTGTTTACCATTGGATTGGAGCCGTCTGCCGAGGAGCGTCTCGTGAAAGGTCCGGTCCATGGAGGCAGACAGACCACGTTTTCGGTAGAGCACGGAATAGAAGCGGACCACGGGTCAGTGTTGAGTTCTGGGTACAGAGGGGTAACTAGGCTGGGTTCGACGGTAGTAAGTTGTTGTGAGACCCTTTCGCAATCATCCGCAATATGGCTTGCCGAATACGTCATCGCATCTGCTACCATCCCTATACATGCAGGCACACCAACAGGCGGCGCCTTCAAGCCTCCGCCGGACGCCATTCTCGAGCTGATGCTGAATACCAAGTCTTTGGTTACAGTCTTTGATGGACGCCTACCCTTCTTGCGAGCTTTAAATAGGGCGCTTTCGGCCAGCCTCAACTCATCAGCGATTTCTCCCGCGCCGCTGATATCATCGCGATACAGCAACCTTTCTTCGTGCCGAGATTCTGCGCTGTTATCTAGTTCGGAGTTGGCTTGATCAATGATGCAAAGGCGTTTCTGTCGGGAGGCAAGACGACGCTTAGACCATGGCACGGTATTGCGTTCAGATATCTTAGGAGCGGTTTCATCCGGGGTCGTGTTGGTCGCTTTATCTACCGTGTTCAATGCTGGCGAGCAGTCTGGCAAAGGTTGGCGTTGTTGCACTGGATATATCTCCCGATTTTTCAATGAACTCCTCCTATCTTGGCCAATGGGCTTCGCCATAACCTAGAAAGAAATCAAGGGCGTCATGCAGTGGGATTCACTTCTGTGCTGCATTTAGGAATTCATTTACAACATATGAAAAGAAATTACGACGACCATGCACGAAAACAAAAAAGCCAGGAATGTTACCGAATACACTGATCTTTCGAGAATGCCTGTGACTGCATCACATGTCCTACGGTATCATGCTAACCAAATAAAAATTATGAAATCGTTCCTCAATCATTTGATCCAATGATAGGCAGAGACAGACAAGTACAGTGCGTGCAAACGTCAATTCGACGGTAGCGAAACAGAGAAAAGGAATTCCAGCACGTGTCACTGAGACGTAGGCACCGGGTTCGAGGTTACATGTATTGCATGTCCATGCGAATGTCATTGCACACAAGTTTCAATCCACGAAAAAGAAAGCGATGGCGACTCCTTCAGCGGGAGTATTTGTCCCCTATTTCGCTCGATCTTCGCAACTTAATTCTCGGAAACTCCAGTAATGTGCGTTTCCTACGCTCAATTGCGCTACCTCGTGCGCGTGAGCTCACGCCATCTCGTAATAACAGAACTGTCCAAAATGCAAATTAGTACGTGATCAACAGCGCACAAAAGGACTTACCAATGCTCCACTTGACCCTAGAGTGTCTCTAGGGCCAAGTGGAGCGGCTACAAGCAGCTACCAATCAGGTATCGTTCTCTGTACTCAGAAACATATCGCATACGCTAAGCAGAGCCGTGCAATAGAATACCGACACTTGTAATAAATATTTATCAGGGCTGGATGATTGATCGATAAACGCTTTAATAGCGATTATTTTATCGCGATTAATCTGCTAATGACACCGGTGCTAGGACAGGCAAGCGTACGTAGGCACCAACTTGCCCGCTTCGCTTGCTCAGTGGTAAGGAAAGGAACCTCAAGCTGAATTCAATGTCACGACATAGGCATAGAATCGTTGTGCATGTTTCTCTGGAGTCGGAACAAAAGCCACACCCATGCATTGTACTTTATTGAAGCCAGCGGGACAAATGGCCAATCGAATACCCTTCACTGTAGCTGGACTTTTCATGCAGTTGATATACGTCCACCCAGTATGGTGTTGCTCACGTGACAAAAGCAACCCATTCATATAGCACTGTTTGTATTTCAGATTTTTTTTCTCCAAGTTTATCTGCAAAACTAATAGGTTGATTTTACGCTTTCTATTTTACTAATCCTCTAGCCGACTAATCGATTATTAATCTATAAAAGGTTTAAATTATTGTCGGGTCAAATTTATTGGTATCGATTGCTGGTCATAATAGGTCACCATAAGAGATCGCGTCTAACACTTCGGCGGCCATCACTTGTTGCCTTAAGATCCTCGAGTCAGATGCAGCCTTTATTAAACATGCTAGACGTGCTTACTAAAGTTTTGTTGCCTAGCAGCTACTGACACCTTATTTTGTTCTTGTCGTATGCGCAAAAAAAAATGTAAAAAAAACTGTAATCCGCCGAATCAATCTGCTGGAATCAGTACCGTGTGCACAGTTGACTGTTGTGGGCACAAAAACGTGTTATTTGTGCAATAAAGGCACACAATTAAGATCACCCGTTTTCCTCCCCATTTGTGGTTACCTACGCACGCCTAATTAATACATCCGAAGCTACGTCACAATAGCGACACTTTGGGACACAATAAGCACCTAAGACTTCCATCTTGATAGACCCAGTCCAGGCTCATTTTTCTATACTATACGCGACCGGAATGTGAACTATGCTTTCCTAAAACAATTAATCTATAGCAGCTTCATGAGCGGCGCGTGCTATTATTACAGTTAGGGTAATAAAGAGGCCACCGTGTTTCTAGTTAGCGCTACTGAGCGTGATATTTCGGTGCACTTACCCAATCCCAGTTGTTGGGTCTAAAAGCCTAAAGTGTAAAACTAACCGCACTGTTATTCAGCGCGTAGCATTAAGTTCCAGTTTCTTAATGTCAACATAAAAGACCACGACATTTCGTCACTTTGGGAACAACAATCAATTTTCTGCACAATGAAGACGACAGGCAAAGTGAGTTAGTATTCTTTCGACGATAATCGTGCGGTCCTTTTGCGACATTTCACAGCCCACAAGACGCACTCTAAATTATGCATATAATGTCGACGACTGGGTTCAGTCGTTGTTACAATGGTCATAATGTATTTTTTTTTCAGGTTTGATGCACCAGTTTCGGGCTAAATGCAAGGTGAAGAAACTAAGAATGTCTTCAGCGTATAAAACTGAGAAGAACGTTTCCTAATAGTAGTTTAACATGCTGACTGCTCATGTAGCGATGTCGCCTTTTCGTAGAAACATGGCCGACACGTCGGAACCATCTGCCATGACAGCAGAATTCCGACGATCACGTCCTCGGCATCGGCATCGGGAACACCACAAAATTAAATAAAGAAGATCGACGATGTAAATAAAAGACTACAAGTCTGTCCTTGCACGACAACGCAGTCTTATACCATTATCGAATATGCGTTAACTAAGGGGGGGGGGGGGCTATTTTCTTGTTCAATCACTACGCTCAGGATTGTGCAGACCAATGAAAATGCACGTACTGTGGCACTACTTGAAAATTATTGACGATACGCCATCGCGCAACGAATGCGATATGGTCACGTGCGACGTCATATTCGTAACGAGGCGCTTACCCGGAGTCCTGCGCCCACAAAGTGGCAAACCAGAGAAGAATGATGCTCAGAAGCAAAAGCGATACACGCGCCACTGTAAACACCACGCGTATAACAGTCCACGCGGTAATATCATCGTACTATGGCAGCATCGTTCGTACAGCTACACCACGCAGATACATCCATTCATGTCATGTGCCTGAGAGTGACCGCGTGTTTCAACCAGCCAATCGGAAGCATTTCCTTACAGCCTCAACCTATGGGCAAAGGGGAAAAAGGGTCTCTTCGGGAGACATCCTTGTCACCTGGGGCCCAGCGGCCATGCTGAGTTCAGTGGCGGCTCGCGCAGCCCTAGCGTCGACACGGTCTCGGTTGTGGCCGTTGGCGTCGCTGTTGACGTCGTTGTCGGTAGGACGACCGAACTGACCATTGGCAGCGGGCGCTGTAGGTGCTACCGCGACGTTGACGCAGCTGTAGTAGACGAACTCTTGCCGAGGCGGCGTCTCCCAGATGAACTCGGTCGGTCGCCGACGGTCATCGTGCCGAACGCCACTGGGGCTTGCAGCGGCCAAATCTGGCTCCCTGTCGTAGAACACGTCGTAGGTGCCCTCGCTTACGTCGATCGCATTGCCGAGACTGGGCACGCGTGCACTGTTCCGCACAGAAGGAGACGCGCCGCAGCCGGTGTTTGCCGAGACCAACGCCTGCGAGTGATCGTGGTAGTGCGGCTGCAAGCGCACTCCCGCCAGCCCAGGGCACGACGACGAGGTGGCGTGTGCGACCATTGGCGCAGCAGTCGGCGGTCGTTGACACGAGGGGCCGTGGTGTCCTCCGCAGAAATTGTGGGGCCCCCAGCACGAAACGGCCCTTCGTGAAAAGGCAGCGAGGCGACATCCCGGAATATGCTGCACAGCTCGGTGCCGACAAGGCCGATAATATGGAGCTCTGCGAAAGAAGACAAGCCCGAGATGCAGTGCAGAATCAACACTTGCAAACCAGCAACGTTAGTCAAGAGAGCATCGCCGATACAGTTTAATGTTTTGAAGCGGAAAGCCTCCCGCTCAAAATAGCGTTGTCTTTGGTATAAGTTGTGCATCCTAAAGCTCTGCCCATCGGGAACCGAATTCAAAACGCTTTTTATTGTGATAGCAATTATATGGACACTCCAGGCGGATTTCTGCCGTCGCCGTTACGTTCCGTATAAAGTCGAAGGGCGATAAAATCGTAGCCGCGCGCCGTATGCTGCACGTGGGGGTGAAAGCGTACGAGGGTGAGCCGGCGATCACGGCTCGATCTCGCACCCGCAACAGAGGGGAGCGGGAAGGACGTTGCACCGACTTCCAGTCGCGCGCAACGCTCGGGAGAGACTGTACCGAGGGGAGGGAGAGGGGCGTCCTACTCCAGGCGGCCCGAGAAGCCGCGCGCGTACGCCCGCAAGGCTCCGCGGGGTGTGGGTACGGAGGGGTTGGTCGCGTTCAAGCCACGCGCACCCGCCAGGGCCCCTTTATCTTGAAAGCCGTCTGCGGCGGGGAACAGTCGGCTCTTCGCCATGTTCTCGCGGCTTAGTTCGCGAGCGTTGAGGGGAGCGGCGGCACGAAGGTTAATTCCCTCGCTGCAGCTGCCGCGTTTGCTCACTCCAGTGTCTCGACTGCGAGTTTCCGCGGTCATCGAGTGAGATGCGTTGATGTTTGCTTGGGCGCGTGCAAAACTATGCTTGTTAATTTAGTTAGAATGCCTAGGTCTAAAAATTTGCCTAGGTTACAAGCTGTCCACTAATTTTCTATCGCAATCCTTCGCCCTTCGGGCGAAACTGAGTCCTTTTTGTTTATATGCCAATTTTGGAATCATGCTATCTCGTGAACGTATTATTAAACTGTGCTCTTATACACCACGAAAGGAGTAAAATGGAACTCTTGCCGAAGAAGGCAACGGGAATGCAGCAGATGCCACAGTGCCAGCAACCTTGGTCACCTGCACGATATGCCGTATAGGACAACTTCCCACAGGCGACGACCGACTACCACGTCAGTGCCAAGATTCGCCAGTCTGAACGTGCAACTTCTCAATTTTTTTTTAGTTCATACCATGTCACGATTTACAAGAAAGGTGCAGTAGCCCTGTTAACAAGGCCACCAATACAGATAAAGGTAGTGTGATCGGTTTGGGCCTACAACCAAACTAAAAGCATTACGAAAACAAAACGTACTTTATATTTACGACATTGCAATACATGAAAAAAAAAACGCGCAATGCAAGCTCTAACAAATTATTTCAAGTAAATCTCGTTTATTTATTGCCATATTACCATAAAGAAGTACAAAAGTCGGCATATTTGGTCGTCCCCGACTGAGTCAAGTCGGGACGCGGCACGTTTACTCAGTCCGGACGGTACCGTTAAATGCGGGACGGTTAGAAACCCTAGCCCGAATAGACAACTTTTCGGGCACTGTGTATATATGTGCCACTGAATATGTGCTCGAATGTGCAACTTGAACCACTGAATATGTGCATTTGGGTATTTGACACTATGTTTGGGACAATGGCCCAAAATGAGAATGTGTGGGTAGGTGCCCGAACTGACAAACACAACAAAAGGCAAGAAGTGAAAAAATGGCAATAGAAAATTAAAGAAGCCGGCTACAAAGAAGTGAAGGAATCGGCAACAGAAGCAGCCGAGAGGGGAGAAAGAAGTGAAGTGAACAAAATGGGACCACATCGTGCATTGAGCGAGGAGCGTCGAGCCATACGAAGAAATGAAGACGTTCGCAACAGAAAATTCAAGGAATCGACTAGAGAGGAGGGCATAAGATTGCATTGTTTTTGGCTAATTGCGCACGAACACTTCTTTCATTGGCGTTACGTTTCCATTGCATTTGCTTTAAAATTTAGGCTAACATCCAAGTAAGCTTCTCTTAACACCGATTTTAATAAGCGTGGGATCCGCGGGATTTTTTGAAAGAGCCCATAAGAGAAAAGGTTGAGTCATAGCTCAAATTGTAATATGGCGTAATCATCGTTGATTGATAAAACATACTCCCCCTCTTCAAAACTTCCGCCTCCATTCCACCCTATGAAATTGGATGTACAGCGAAGCTAGTGCCGACGTTAGACCAACACCACCGACATTAGACGACGTTGGACAAGCACCAGCAGGGACGTACGTCACGCGTGCACCCACATGTGCGGAAGTGCAGCATACATGTTCACTCTTCTAGACCCTCCGCCAAGCGCAAGTGCCTTATTGAACTAATTCAATTTTTCAAAGGAAATCGCATCAGAGGATTCGTAAAGTACGACTTGCACAGAAGCTGCAGAATTGATCGATTCTAATTGTAATTCGAATTTGAAACTCAAAGACAAAGCCCTTCTCCAGCTGCCGTTTGAGGTCTGTCTGAGTGGTCACGGCCGCTAGGTGGAGGTACGGTTTCTGGACACTGTCATAATGTCGATTACGGTCGTAGCACACGCTGTGCGACAGATGCAACGCATCGAGGACAGATGCATTATGGGCGCAAGCACGTGTGCGGAAGTGCAGCATCCATTCTCATTTTCTTAGGCCCTCCGCCAAGCGCAAGTGCGTTATTGAAATAATTGTCTGGTTAACCTCCCTGCCTTTCCTCTCTCGCTTGCTTTCTCTTTTGAACTAGTTGAATTTCTCGAAGTAAATTGCGCCAGAAAATTCGTAAAGTACGACTTACACACAACCTGGAGACGTGATAGCTTCGGATTGTGATTCGAATGTACGAGACATAGAGTTTCTCACTGTAACACCTAGAGGCTAAACTGGCTCCACCATCTATGCGAGTTCCTTAAAGGGCACCGTGCCCTCATGGGAATGACGGGATATGTGTCTGCGAGGCTTGTTGCCTGGTGTTGAACGAGGCTTCGTCTAAAACGTGGATATGGCTACACAAATAATGCGTTCTTAAAGTAAAATCTACATAAAAGGCTTTCATTCATCCATATTACATCTCTCAATAAAGTTCACTCACCTGCAATGCAGAATCAAGCAATGAAAAGCAAGAACAGACGCCAAGTTGTTCCAGAGCGAGCGATAATGTTGTCGTCTGCCCTCCAACTTTAGCGGCCAGCTGGTAATTTTTACGTTTCATTTAATTGTGCATCCAATAGCAAGTCCTCAAAATTAAAGAAAACATGTTTTTGTGTAATAATAAAGCTAAAGCAGCTTTTTACGTGCTGTTTTAGCAGGAAATGAATCATTGTGACAGACAGAACGGTGCTAGCCAGGCGCGTCTTCAAGGCGTTCTGGCACTCCGAGAACGATGCCAATCCGAATTCACAATATACCGGCATTCCCATGGATACCACAGCGCAGCAGCGCCAGTTTTCCCTCTAGGTACGAGAATAACAACATTGTCACGTGATGATATCGGCTGATGACGTTTTCCGATGCTGTCATTACGTCAATCAATGACATCTTCGTCAAGTGATGATGTCCCTTGATGAGCCTCTTGGAGAAACTGCACACTGCGCGCTTCCCGTTTCTTTGCACTGTCTCCGGGATCGGCCCACATTTTTTAATGAGCACCGCGCACGCGGACACGAAAAATCCCGGACAGCTAGAGGTTAACGGCTTCGCTGCAAAAAAAAAAAAAAAAAAAATCGCGTACGAGGTATACCTGGCATAGTACGACGTTCGACAACCCCCGCTTGCACGCCCCCCTCACCTCGTTAAATGTGAGACTATCCCACTATATCCAAAAAAAATCCAGGGTAGGTAACTGGCCCTTACTGACGTCGTTGACACGATCAAACAAAGTTTGAGTTGTGGATCGCTCAGGAAAGAGATTACTCAATAAATCATTACTGTATTATTTTTAACTAACATTTTCTTATTTTTCGGTATTCCAGAAAAGAACATGAGCATTTTTGCGCTGAAATGGTGTATATGGACCTTGTAGAGTCATAGCTTGAAGTTAGTCTTTATAGCTTCCCATAACGCATCACTCTATTATCAGAACCAACTGCCGTAGTTGCGCAATCCCCCATGACCCAAACCTCGACATCATCGCCAAGCAAACGAATCTGAATGAAATTTCATGCGCCTTACACTGGACGCCGGTAAGGTTGATTTGCCCAGAAGCCAGGCGGCCGAAGCTGCATGCGCTGGTAGACTGCACCGACCCCATGACGTGCACGGTACGGAGACGACGCCGGACGCCTGGACTCCTCGTAGCGGTACTGAGTGGCCGACGCGTCGCGCGCCACTCCAGCGATGACGGGCGCCGCAGCCTGGGTGGGCGGATCCTCGGGAGCCGGTTCAGATTCCACTTCGACAACTTCTCTGACGACTGTCTCGATGAAGTCATTCTGAGGTCGCGGGTCCCTATCGACGTCCTTTAGACGGCGTACGGTCTTCACGGTCTTCTTCAGGGCTCCGCTTGCTGCGTTCTTTTTAGACGACAGTTCGACAACTGCGCCCGCTGCTTTGGCACCGTCAGGCTGCTTTTCGAGCGTGGCTTGTATCCCTTCTTTTTCCGCAGGACCGATCACTTCCGTGATGGTCCCTTCGACGCTGTCGGAAGTGTCGGTGTTCTTTCTCTGCTTGTGGCGATCCTTCGGGCGGCGCGTTGTGCCCACAGTTTTCTTAACGGCTCCAGCGCTGGTGACGTTGCCGGCCCCCGATGTCGAAGCCTTGCTTCCACCAGCATCATTTCGATCGTCTGCGGCCTCCTGTGCTTCTTCTGTTGTGGTCTCCTCGATGAGCTGCTTAAAACGCGGGGCCCTGCTTCTGTCGGTGTCCTGAAGACGTCGCGTCGTCGTCGTCGTCGTCGTCGTCCTCACCGTCTTCTTGACTCCACGCGAGGGTTTTTGAACCTGTGTCACCACGGGGGGAGCGGCGATCACAGCGCCATATTTGCCAATTTGTAAAGGCTGCATCGCTCCGTAGGAGCTTGGGGGAGCGTTGCTGTCGCAGAGACTGCATGATGACGGCGAGAGCAGGACGTGTATGGGCGTGATTGGCGGTGCCTCTTGCCCTTCTGGGTTCGTCTGCACAGCTTTGTTCCCTCTGGAAGGGCCACGTTTCTTACGCGGCTTTTTGCCCTCGTTGCTTTTTGCGGTGACCTTGTTAAAGCTTATGGACGACCTCTTGTCTATCGCCTTGGGCGCCTTCGCGTCCGCTTCACCATTCACCGCTGCATGCGTCTTCTCCTCGTTATGTACCTCTGCTGCTGGCGAGGACGGCCCGGGGGAAGTTATCTCTTTGTCTTTTGGCCCACCTTTGTATTTTTCCTTCGTGGCGCTTTCCTGCGAGGGTGGCTTTTGCTTCTTTCTTTCCGCCTTGTTTTCGGTATGTGCTGTCTCAAAAAGTGTACTTTCAGCGCTGTCAAAATGGCTGTCGTCGGCATCTTCCGCGATAGCTATTGAACGGTCATCGATAGGCTCCTTTGGCCACGCTTGTTCGCTCGGGACGCGGTTAATGGGAGCTTCGTCTGCCCTGTCCGTCTTCACGTCGGACGCTGTCGCGCCGCCTTTCTCAACGTCAGCGCCCGAAGTCAGACGTAAAGCGCTCGGTTCGGCGACGAGGGGCGGCTTCCCGGTACCATCCTCTCTCTTATCGGCCTTCGATGCCGCGTCACTACTCTGTACGACACTCGGTCCCTTCGACGACTTAGTGCTGCCACTCGCCTTAGAGTAGGATGCGACCCGAGGCGGCTTCTTGGTGCCGTGCGCTCTCACACCGGCCTTGGGCGCCGCGTCGCTGCTCTGTACGGCACTAGGACCCTTCGACGCCTTAGGGCTGGCACTCGCCTTTGAGTGCGATGCGAGGAGAGGATTCTTGCTGTGCCTCTTGTGGCTGGAAGATCTTTTGCCTTCCCTAGACTTCATGCTCCACCGAACGGCGTAGGCCTGTAGAAAGATGCGCTGCTGCTTCAGCGCGCTATGCAGGGCTTCTTCCTCTTCTTCTACGTCGAATCGGTACAGTTCCACAACGGTTTTCGTGCGGTGGCAGCACGGTTGGTATCGAGGAGTAAAAAAAAAACACCTCCCAAACACTCCGTACAGATGGTTAACCAGCGAAGCTGAAACGTGCGGCCCCGGTGTTTAGCAGTGGGTTAATCCCGACGCTGTATTGAAGCGTTTCTCAATTGTTGGTTACATGTTTGTGTTTCTAGTGGAACGCAAGCGCCAATGGCGGGCGGATGCTGCTAACCTCGACACAGAGCTACCTCGAGATATCGAACGCATGCGACAACGGCGAGCCGAGGAGGAGGCGTTGCGGGCAGAGCAGCGTCAAAGTGGCAATGGCGGGAAGAACGCGTTCGCCGGGGCCAACGTCCGCTTTCGGCGGGAGTTTCTAGAGCGGCACTTTGGCTAGGGTTGAGACGAAACGCCCACGTTGAAATCGCCAAGTGGAACGCAAGCGCCAATGGTGGGCGGACGCTGCTAACCACGACGCCGAGCTGACTCGGGATATCTAACGCATGCGACGACAGCGAGCCGAGGAGCCGGCGTTGCGGGCAGAGCAGGTACGACGCAGAGAACGACGTCACTAACGGCGCTGCCAATGGCGCGCGCGCTTGGGTGCGACGTAGAGAACGACTTAACTGACGGTGGAGCCAATGGACACTGTCAAAATGTCCATTACGGTCGCAGCACACGCTGTGCGCCAGATGCAACGGGCAGAGTGCCCACGCATCAAGGACAGATTCATTATTTCATTCAGTTTAGAGAAACATGGGACGAACGATTTTTCGTTTCGCCTAGCCATATACAACTTTCGCTGTAAAAAGCCCCGTTCACACTGCATGGTAATGGCTCTTTCCGGTGGCGCGACCTAGACTTTCCGGTCGCCTATCATTGTCGGCGACCGGGAAATCTACATCGCGCGACTGGAAAACGCCCGCGTTGAGCTGATCAGTCCAAGACCTATTTTCGTCGTTGGAAAAAAAAGTGCATTGGTTTTTCGCAAGCCTATCAGAACGCGGGATTTTCGCCTTGCTGCTCACGTGAAAGCTTGGCTTCCTGATTCCCACAGTACGTGGCATCCGCCATATAGCTTTTTTGGGCACACACATATCTTAAAATCTTACACTAAACGTGAATTTAAAACGCCCTACGAGAAGCTACCTTGTGAACTTCCGTACATGCACAGTGCATCTCGCGAGAGATGCGCTGTGCACCTCTCTGTGCATCTCTGTGCAAGCCTGGCCTCTATAATATGAGTCGCACTGTATTTTGGTCGGCGAATACGAGCATGCAGTCAGATCAACTTATCTAGTCGTCGTAGCGTTGGCTTCTATGTAAGAAATTTGGAAGGACTGGAGCATAGCAAAGCAATCATACAGGATGTAGACGGACTATACATATTCAACACGTCTTGTGTAAAATTCGGCAAGTGGCAAACCGGACCCCTACCGAACATCCCAAGGGTGTGAGAACTCCCTAATACATGTTTCATTCTTTTGATTATAAGTTGCACGGATTTCGGTACACCTGAGAATTTTGTTGTTGTTGTTGCTTCTTGGGAATTTTTACAGGTCATCTGCTTTCTCTAGCTCTGATTTTCAGCATTTCTCCTTCTGTCGGTGCGGCATCCAGGGAGTCTCCCGCACTGAGACCTGTTTTATCTGCTCCGTCCTCGTATTACTGCGCTCAATTCGAGCCCACCACATTCGGCCGGGGCCACCGCACGATCTGACCACTCTCTCTTTCTATCTCTTTATAGGGGGCCAGACAAATTATTTGGATTTTTATTTATTTCTTGCAACGATATAAAATTCCAAGATTATGCGGGAACAAAAGACAATGATTGCACGACAGAGATCCATGATCTCGCCCAGTAGCAGCAGTATAGCGTACATAAAAAATTCACATTTGCTACAAACAGTGTTAATAATTCAAAAAAATTGTATTTGGCGTTTAAGTCTGCAACATAAACGTATCGCTAGTTTAGGTGATGGTATCGTTGAGGCTATACAAAACGAAGTACAATCAACATAAATGACTTGCAGTATTGACAAGAAAAGAAGACAGCAGATGTGTGCGAACCTGAGAATTACAAACCAGTTTCCAGCGAAGCTGTTTTCTTCGAACAGTTCCAATAAAAGTTTCAGTTTTTTTAATTATATCGCATGCTTTAAAACGTTACTAGTATATGGCTGTTCCGTTTGGAACCTTGCCCCCATGTAATGGTTCGGAGCTGTCTTGGGGGGGAGGGGGGGGGGAATTTGTAAAACGGCAGTAATTCATTAACGTACGTTACCCCTCCCCCCCCCCCCACACACACACACACAAACACACACACACTCAATTTTTGCTAATTTGATATCGGTTGAGTTCACAGTTCTCCCAGGGAAGCGGGATAAATTCTGCTTTGTTCGTAAAACACATTCATAAAGCTCCGGATCACGTGAGTGCGTAATTTACTACAAATATCATAATTAGTCCTCTGTCTTGGATGTTTGCCTACACATTGTCCATAACGCGCCCTTTATTTTCGCCAAATATAAACAAAGTGCCTTGTTTAGTTCACCGAGAACATCGATGAAACCAACTAGGAACGCCTCATGACGCATGAAAATAGAGGGGGAAAAAACCACGGCTCAGTAATTATTTGCAGAGCTTATAACTAGACCAGGAACGTAAAAAATGTGTCGCACATTGCACTTGCCATGACCCTCCTCTTTCCCTGAAATATGAATCTGTTGTAGCCCCCAGCTATGTCGGAACACTGGGAAGCATAGCCGATAGCGAAATGCAAAAACGCCCGTGTGCTTGCGTTGTAGTGCACGTTAAAGAACCCTAGGTGGTCAAAATTATTCCGAAGCCCTCCACTACGGCGTGCCTCAGAACTGGTTTTAGCACGCAAAACCCCAGAATGAAGCAGAGGAATAGCTGACAGCGGCCATATCACATTCTCTAACACTTGAATAAGATTTTTAAAGACGATAGTTTTCCTTGGGCTACCTAAACGCGAAAAACTTACTCTTTCTGTCTGTCATTCTCTCTGTCTGTCACTCGATTCGACCGGCCGGCCAAAGCCGATTCAACCGCCCTGCCAAAACCGACCAAGCTACTAGCACTGGTGACACGGGGTCATACACGTCAACATTATACAGCGCAAAGGAAACCTCAGGCCTATTTGAGACAAAATATATGTTCATAACCATGATCCGTAGCGTTCATTTAATTAAGAATACACATTGGACTGGTTTTTACGTCAGTAAATGAGAAATCAACGTGTTAGGAATGATGTCGAACGCGTTAGAAATGGTTTCAAAGAGACGCTACGCGTTAAAAACAAGCCGACTGAAGCCGCGGCTGTGTAGCCGGCTTTAAGCCAACAGTAATAAAAAGTCCGAACAGATGGCGCGAGAGCAGGGCGAACGCAGGAAATTTGAATTGAATTCAACATAACCTCCATTGCATCGATAATGGGAGGAGTGAGAGGGGAGGGGAAGAGCGTGAGGGGTGGAAGGGAGAAGAGAGGGTGTTACGTATCAGGGGCGGCAGAAGACTATCGTCTTTCGGCGTCATTTCCAGCGAAGCAAACAAATATGTGGCCATTTTTTATAATGACAGTGTTTGATTCAACCGAATTTAACTTCGCACAGACAGTTTCCATGGCGTACCACCAATTTTCGCGAAATTTGGTTTTGGTGGCTTTTATAGTTTTGCCAGGGCAGCGGGCTCAATTCTGCTCCGATCGTTAGACACGCTCATAACACTCTAGAGTGCTTGTACATGTAATTTATTCTGAAAGCACCAATTACCCATCTATATTAAACTTTACCTACACATACAGCAATTACCTTGTCTTTACAGTCGACATACATAAAGCTGCCGCCTATAGTTCAGTAAGGACACCAAGCGAACCTAGTTACATTTTATTTTATTTCTATTTAGAAAGTCCTTACAGGCCTTGTGAGAGGCCTGTAAGGACTTTCAATTATACCTACTATGGCTAAGTGAGCTGTCAAACGCGGCCATTCCTGCTCGGATGGACAAACGTACTGCCAATTATATCTACTATGGCCGAGTGAGCTCTCTAAAACGCGACCATTCCTGCTCGAATGGACAAACGTACTGCCAATTATATCTACTATGGCCGAGTGAGCTCTCTAACGCGGCCATTCCTGCTCGGATGGACAAACGTAGTGCCGATTATGCCTACTATAGCTCATTCAGCTCTCTAATACGCAACCATTCCTGCTCGAATGGACAAACGTACTGCCAATTATGCCTACTATGGCATAGTGAGCTCTCTCAAACGCAGGCATTCCTGCTCGGATGTATAAACGTACTGCCAATTATACCTACCATGGACAAACGTACTGCCGATTATGCCTACCATTGCCGAGTCAGCGCTCAAACGCGGCCATTCCTGCTCGGGTGGACAAACGTACTGCCGATTATATCTACTATGGCCGAGTAAGCTCTCTAACGCGGCCATTCCTGTTCGGATGGAGAAACGTACTGCCAATTATACCTACTATGACATGGTCAGCTCTCGCAAACACGGGCATTCCTGCTCGGATGTATAAACGTACTGCCAATTATACCTACTATGGCCAAGTGAGCTCTCAAACGCGATCATTCCTGCTCGGATGGACAAACGTACTGAAAATTATGCCTACTATGGCATAGTGAGCTCTCTCAAACGCGGGCATTCCTGCTCGGATGTATAAACGTACTGCCAATTATACCTACTATGGCCAAGTGAGCTCTCAAACGCAGGCATTCCTGCTCAGATGTATAAACGTACTGCCAATTATACCAACTATGGCCAAGTTAGCTCTCAAACGCGATCATTCCTGCTCGGATGGACAAACGTACTGCCGATTATGCCTACCATTGCCGAGTCAGCGCTCAAACGCGGCCATTCCTGCTCGGGTGGACAAACGTACTGCCGATTATATCTACTATGGCCGAGTCAGCTTTCTAACGCGGCCATTCCTGTTCGGATGGACAAACGTAGTGCCGATTATGCCTACTATAGCTCATTCAGCTCTCTAATACGCAACCATTCCTGCTCGAATGGACAAACGTACTGCCAATTATGCCTACTATGGCATAGTGAGCTCTCTCAAACGCAGGCATTCCTGCTCGGATGTATAAACGTACTGCCAATTATAGCTACTATGGCATAGTGAGCTCTCTCAAACGCGGGCATTCCTGCTCGGATGTATAAACGTACTGCCAATTATATATATATACCTACCATGGCCGAGTAAGCTCTCTAACGCGGCCATTCCTGCTCGAATGGACAAACGTACTGCCAATTATGCCTACTATGGCATAGTGAGCTCTCTCAAACGCGGGCATTCCTGCTCGGATGTATAAACGTACTGCCAATTATACCTACTATGGCCAAGTGAGCTCTCAAACGCAGGCATTCCTGCTCGGATGTATAAACGTACTGCCAATTATACCTACTATGGTCAAACGTACTGCCGATTATGCCTACCACTGCCCAGTCAGCGCTCAAACACGGCCATTCCTGCTCGGATGGACAAACGTACTGCCGATTATATCTACTATAGCCGAGTAAGCTCTCTAACGCGGCCATTCCTGCTCGGATGGAGAAACGTACTGCCAATTATACCTACTATGGCCAAGTTAGCTCTCAAACGCGATCATTCCTGCTCGAATGGACAAACGTACTGAAAATTATGCCTACTATGGCATAGTGAGCTCTCTCAAACGCGGGCATTCCTGCTCGGATGTATAAACGTACTGCCGATTATATCTACTATAGCTCATTCAGCTCTCTAATACGCAACCATTCCTGCTCGAATGGACAAACGTACTGCCAATTATGCCTACTATGGCATAGTGAGCTCTCTCAAACGCAGGCATTCCTGCTCGGATGTATAAACGTACTGCCAATTATAGCTACTATGGCCAAGTGAGCTCTCAAACGCAATCAGTCCTGCTCGTATGGACAAACGTACTGCCGATTATGCCTACCATTGCCGAGTCAGCGCTCAAACGCGGCCATTCCAGCTCGGGTGGACAAACGTACTGCCGATTATATCTACTATGGACGAGTGAGCTCTCTAACGCGGCCATTCCTGCTCGGATGGACAAATGTACTGCCAATTATGCCTACTATGGCAGAGTGAGCTCATTCAAACGCGGGCATTCCTGCTCGGATGTATAAACGTACACCCAATTATACCTACTATGGCCAAGTGAGCTCGCGATCATTCCTGCTCGGATGGACAAACGTACTGCCGATTATGCCTACCATTGCCGAGCAAGCGCTCAAACGCGGCCATTCCTGCTCGGGTGGACAAACGTACTGCAGAATACTTACTATGCAGTGAGCTCTCTAACGCGGCCATTCCGGCTCGGGTGGACAAACGTACTGCCGATTATGCCTACCATTGCCGAGTGAGCTCTCAAACGCGATCATTCCTGCTCGGGTGGACAAACGTACTGCCGATTATATCTACTATAGCTCAGTCAGCTCTCTAAAACGCGGCCATTCCTTCTCGAATGGACAAACGTACTGCCAATTATGCCTACTATGGCATAGTGAGCTCTCTCAAACGCGGGCATTCCTGCTCGGGTGAACAAACGCACTGCAGAACATGCCTACTATGGCATAGCGAGCTCTCTCAAACGCGGCCATTTCTGCTCGGATGTACAAACGTATACTGCCGATTATGCCTACCATTGCCGAGTGAGCTCTCAAACGCGACCATTCCTGCTCGGGTGAACAAACGCACTGCCGAATATACTTACTATGGAGTGAGCTCTCAAACATGGCCATTCCTGCACGGGTGGACAAACGTACTGCCGATTATGCCTACCATTGCCGAGTGAGCTCTCAAACGCGACCATTCCTGCTCGGGTGGACAAACGTACTGCAGAATATACTTACTATGCAGTGAGCTCTCAAAGACGGCCATTCCTGCACGGGTGGACAAACGTACTGCCGATTATGCCTACCATTGCCGAGTGAGCTCTCAACGCGACCATTCCTGCTCGGGTGGATAAACGTACTGCAGAATATACTTACTATGCAGTGAGCTCTCAAAGACGGCCATTCCTGCACGGGTGGACAAACGTACTGCCGATTATGCCTACCATTGCCGAGTGAGCTCTCAAACGCGACCATTCCTGCTCGGGTGGATAAACGTACTGCAGAATATACTTACTATGCAGTGAGCTCTCAAAGACGGCCATTCCTGCACGGGTGGACAAACGTACTGCCGATTATGCCTATCATTGCCGAGTGAGCTCTCAAACGCGACCATTCCTGCTCGGGTGGACAAACGTACTGCCGAATATACTTACTATGGAGTGAGCTCTCAAACATGGCCATTCCTGCACGGGTGGACAAACGTACTGCCGATTATGCCTACCATTGCCGAGTGAGCTCTCAAACGCGACCATTCCTGCTCGGGTGGATAAACGTACTGCAGAATATACTTACTATGCAGTGAGCTCTCAAAGACGGCCATTCCTGCACGGGTGGACAAACGTACTGCCGATTATGCCTATCATTGCCGAGTGAGCTCTCAAACGCGACCATTCCTGCTCGGGTGGACAAACGTACTGCCGAATATACTTACTATGGAGTGAGCTCTCAAACATGGCCATTCCTGCACGGGTGGACAAACGTACTGCCGATTATGCCTACCATTGCCGAGTGAGCTCTCAAACGCGACCATTCCTGCTCGGGTGGATAAACGTACTGCAGAATATACTTACTATGCAGTGAGCTCTCAAAGACGGCCATTCCTGCACGGGTGGACAAACGTACTGCCGATTATGCCTACCATTGCCGAGTGAGCTCTCAAACGCGACCATTCCTGCTCGGGTGGACAAACGTACTGCCGAATATACTTACTATGGAGTGAGCTCTCAAACATGGCCATTCCTGCACGGGTGGACAAACGTACTGCCGATTATGCCTATCATTGCCGAGTGAGCTCTCAAACGCGACCATTCCTGCTCGGGTGGATAAACGTACTGCAGAATATACTTACTATGCAGTGAGCTCTCAAAGACGGCCATTCCTGCACGGGTGGACAAACGTACTGCCGATTATGCCTACCATTGCCGAGTGAGCTCTCAAACGCGACCATTCCTGCTCGGGTGGATAAACGTACTGCAGAATATACTTACTATGCAGTGAGCTCTCAAAGACGGCCATTCCTGCACGGGTGGACAAACGTACTGCCGATTATGCCTATCATTGCCGAGTGAGCTCTCAAACGCGACCATTCCTGCTCGGGTGGATAAACGTACTGCAGAATATACTTACTATGCAGTGAGCTCTCAAAGACGGCCATTCCTGCACGGGTGGACAAACGTACTGCCGATTATGCCTACCATTGCCGAGTGAGCTCTCAAACGCGACCATTCCTGCTCGGGTGGATAAACGTACTGCAGAATATACTTACTATGCAGTGAGCTCTCAAAGACGGCCATTCCTGCACGGGTGGACAAACGTACTGCCGATTATGCCTACCATTGCCGAGTGAGCTCTCAAACGCGACCATTCCTGCTCGGGTGGATAAACGTACTGCAGAATATACTTACTATGCAGTGAGCTCTCAAAGACGGCCATTCCTGCACGGGTGGACAAACGTACTGCCGATTATGCCTATCATTGCCGAGTGAGCTCTCAAACGCGACCATTCCTGCTCGGGTGGATAAACGTACTGCAGAATATACTTACTATGCAGTGAGCTCTCAAAGACGGCCATTCCTGCACGGGTGGACAAACGTACTGCCGATTATGCCTATCATTGCCGAGTGAGCTCTCAAACGCGACCATTCCTGCTCGGGTGGACAAACGTACTGCCGAATATACTTACTATGGAGTGAGCTCTCAAACATGGCCATTCCTGCACGGGTGGACAAACGTACTGCCGATTATGCCTACCATTGCCGAGTGAGCTCTCAAACGCGACCATTCCTGCTCGGGTGGATAAACGTACTGCAGAATATACTTACTATGCAGTGAGCTCTCAAAGACGGCCATTCCTGCACGGGTGGACAAACGTACTGCCGATTATGCCTACCATTGCCGAGTGAGCTCTCAAACGCGATCATTCCTGCTCGGGTGGACAAACGTACTGCCGATTATATCTACTATAGCTCAGTCAGCTCTCTAAAACGCGACCATTCCTTCTCGAATGGACAAACGTACTGCCAATTATGCCTACTGTGGCATAGTGAGCTCTCCCAAACGCGGGCATTCCTGCTCGGGTGAACAAACGCACTGCAGCACATGCCTACTATGGCATAGTGAGCTCTCTCAAACGCGGCCATTTCTGCTCGGATGTACAGACGTACTGCCTATTATGCCTACCATTGCCGAGTGTGCTCTCAAACGCGATCATTCCAGCTCGGATGGACAAACGTACTGCCGATTATATCTACTATGGCAGAGTGAGCTGTCAAACGCGGTCATTACTGCTCGGATGTACAAACGTACTGCCGATTATGCCTACTATGGCCAAGTGAGCTGTCAAACGCGGCCATTCCTGCTCGGTTAGGCAAACGTGTTGCCGATTATACCTACTATGGCCGAGTGAGCTCTCTCCCGCGACCACTCCCACTAAGATCAGCAAATGTGGTACCGAGCTGTGCGCCGCTGACCACCTGAACGCCGACTGAGGCTAAATTTAGCTCCCATTGCGTCATGCGTAGTGCGACAACGGCGCCATCTGTGCGCGCAACACATGCATGACACAGTAATGGCTCCTTCCCTCTATATGGTACGATAGTAAAGTTAGGCGCGTGGGTAGTACAGTTGCAAATATGCAAGCGATAATTCTATGACACATATTTGTTACATACGGTTAGCATGCGACCCCATCGGACCGATTTCTGAGACGTGTCACGTAAAAAAATGCGCCGCCCCTTACACTCTGTGAAGGTGGTTGATCAGCGAAGCTGTATGAAATCACCGTAGGTTCTATTTAGAGTGGCACTATTAAGATGCGCCGGCAAAGGCGGGTACACGTAACGGTTCGTCGTAGCAAAACGAGGAACCGCACCCTTTAGCGCAGCCTGTTTACAGGTACCGCAGACACGAAAGTCCGACACACACTCGCCGGGGAAGCTACGCGTTAACACCTGCAACGCATGTTGCCGCTTCTCGCAGTCCCTCACGCCGCCGATCTTGGTGAGGTCGTTATCGAACCACAGTTTGTAGCACACGTTGCAGCTCTAGCCGAAATGACGATCGAGAAAGTACCTTTGCAACCTGGCATGCGCGCCCTTGAACTCTTCCAAGTTGGCACCTTGGCGCCGAAGGCGCTTTGGGGCATTCTATGACTCACGATATGCGTCGTCGGTTCTCGCTCGTCGCTTACGTGCACACGTCTGGCGGGCACCGCGTGTCGGCACGCCGTCGACGATTACACTCTCGTCGCTGCTCCCGCCGTCGCTATTCGTACGCGCGCAGCTCTTCGGCAGTCCTGACAACGCGTGGCCTACCCAGGGTAACGGTGGAACGAAATGAGATTACGAAGACAGAAAAGAAGTGAAATTCTACGCTGGAATGATGAGCGGCAACGGACTCAGCTGTAGAAGACGACGACGACGAACTCGCCAGCAATGGCGCGAGTGCGTTCGCGCGGTTAGAGTTACTGTATATGCTTCCATTGGGGAGCAGGGTTGCGCATCTGATTTATTGCGCCGCTCGCGCCCCTATTCGCCAAATCTGGTCACATGCGCAAAAATCATCCTTTTGAGGGAAAGCCAACTTGACGGCTGCGCCTGCATCATCGAGTTTCTATGGCCTGCACTGCCGCCCGCCTCACCACCGTCGTCGCGAGCCCCTGTGCGCTGCCGCCCGCCGCGTCACCTGGCCTGCGCGGAATGACGCAGCAAGTACACTCGGCAGCTGAGCCGCGCCGATTCCCGCGTTCAAGGGGAGTGGCTTTTCTGCTTAACACGGATGCGTCGGCGGGCAAGGTGGCGAACCTATGCGCAACCCTGCTCCCGTAGGGATCATATACAGTAACTCAACACGCGGTTGTGCCGAGAGGCGTCAACGAGCCAGCTGTGGAAGAAGACGACGACGCTCGAGCCATTTCTGATGATGATAGTTTTTGCGCACGGACGCCACTGAACCCCGGATGTGAGCCATATAGAGCTCCACTGTAAAAGTAAGTTTGGTCTTCGTTTGATCTTCTGGTTATGAACTTGATTCCGCGAAAAACCAAAGATGGAGTTCTTTAAGGCTACTTTGTCAGTCTAAGCTGGTTTACTATTTTCCATTAGTGCCCCTTTAACGCCGCGCTGGCTACGGCTCTCGGGCATGTACAGGTCCATTCGATTCGATTCGCCTGAACTTTCTGAACTAGTCTACGATGTGCTGCACTTCGCTATTCGTTTCACCACTTCAACACTGCTGCATCTGCACGTTGCCATTCGTTTCCCTCTGTGCAGGCTTCATGCGCGACGAGTTCACAGCATTTCCTGCACACGTGCGAGAGGTAGTGCAGCATCCGTAAGCTGCGGCGCCGGTTCAGCAGAGCAAGAACTGGCACTGAACCGGAGGGAACTATAGTTCACGAAGCTCCCAAGTACTGTGCAGCCTCCGATTGCGCCGCATGATGGACTTGGTTCACGAATTGCTCTCGTACGTCATCTCATTTATTGCACTTACGTCGATGACAAAATTTAAAAAAAAAACGAACGTACAGTCGCCTTCAAAAGCTTACGGAGCGCGGGATCCAAGAACACGCCGACTTTCCGAGCAGTTTGTGCCAGAAGCCAGTAAAGTCGTACTGCACTAATGTCCTATATGCTCGAAATACGTACAGGCTGTAAATATTTTATCTTCATTCAAAAGAACGTTCTTGCGCTAGAACTATTGGTAAGAGCAGATGCTAGACAATGGCGATGTTGGACATATCGTTGGCGAAAGCGGCCTGCCGCTGGCACACAGTACTCACGAAAGAAATCATTTGTGAATTCGGCCGCCGAGCATAAAGCTGCTTTCCCAGGTAGCGGAAATGATTTTTTTTCTCCGATCCTGTGGTCCTATACATGACCCACGATTCCTCATGATATACGCGTACTAACCGCCCCACTGAATACGCATACGTCTATTAGCCGTCTACAAGACATATTGACAAGACGAGCAAGACACCTCCGCGATCACCTCACAACTATAGAAGACGTCTTTTAGACGTTTCCACAAGATTTCGAAAAACGTTTTCTCCACGGTATAGATTACTTTTTTAATGCCGACTGTACGTATTGATAAATAAAAACATTCCACCGACTTTGGCTGGCTTGCTGAACCACCCCTCGGGCTTGGCGAAATAACATAGCTCGCAGGCTATAGCATACGCTGCTGTGAACATCTCAGCCAAGTTTTGCTGTCGTACGCGGTGCGGGGATCTCGCAAGTGGAGCGCGAAGTCACCTTGCCAGGGATGAAAGCGGCCAAGGAAGTTTTGGAGCAGCTTTGGGAACAGCAAATTTGGCGCTTTGGAGCAGGTTTGGAGCATGAGTTTTGGAGCAGTAAATACGCCCTTAGGAGCAGCTTGGTAAAGCTCAACCTGAATGAAATACAGGCATATGAAGAAAACGTGTTCCTTATTTGACTTTGCAGAACAGTATTAGGCTACGGCAGATCAGTTCTGCGGAAACCCGCTAGGCGAGCAAAATTCATGACGGGGAAAAATTGTCATCCACCTGACAGTATATGAAGCTACAGAAGAAATATTTCCGAAATGAACCAATGATACAGGTTTCTCAGAAACTGCCTTTAAATTACATATCGGATGTACGAACTAAATGCGGCCAAGAAAAAAAATAACCTAGGGCTTTCCCTGAACAACGTCTACTCTCTGTTGATAGGCCTGTGTTAACGCAAGTCGAGTTTTTTTTTTTTTTCCATTGTGAACAAGCAACTACTTTTTAATTTTAATGAACTAACATTTATTACCCTACTTATTCGATAAGGTGCCAAGGCAAAGGTTATGGAGAACTGGCCGATAAGAGCATATATGGCGAGCTAGGTCTTGCGTGGTCCATTTTTTATCGACGAAAAAAAGAAGAAAAAAAAAACACGAGGAAGCCTGCGAACTTTTTTTTTTTAACTCCACGTGACAACGCGTCTCCGCACCAGTAAAAAGCGAACCGTTACAAGATCGCGCTACTTCGCGTTTAATAGGTACCGAATATGCGCGCCATAAACTGCTGACGCAGCGAGAAAAAAGCGCGGCCGCCCGTTCCCTATGCCCCTATGGTTTTTTTTTTTTTTTCTAGTTGCACGAGCATGGAGTGACATTCTTGTTTCTTGCGCAGCACTGCCGGTTCACCTCCTGAGACGGCCGGGGACGAAATTCAAAATAAATCAGAAAAGAATAGAAAAACAATACAGTACAAAATTCATGGGTTTCATTATAGATATGATATCAGAACATAAGTTTAGTTACAAGTTGAGTTACTGAAGTGTTTGGAATAATTAGAATTAATTAGCTGAGACAACCGGTAACGAAATTCAAAATAAGTCACAAATAAAGAAAAAATACTGAGTACAAAATTCATGTGTTTCATTATAGATATATCAGAGCACAAGTATAGTAACAAGTTGAAGTACTGAATTGTCTGGAATAATTAGAATTAATTATAAATCACTGATTACCGGGGACAAAATTCAAAATAAATCAGAAAAATAGGAAGAAATAGTACAGTACAAAATTCATGGGTTTCATTACAGATATGATATCAGAGCATACGTTTAGTTACAAGTTGAGTTACTGAAGTGTCTGTAATAATTAGAATTATAAATCACTGATAACCGCACACCAAAGCATAGAATCGTAGACTTTAGAGACCCGCCACGTGAGTACGACTTTGGCGTAATTCCTGGAAACCCGGAAGTAGGAAGCGGAAAAATTGACGTCACACACAAGGTGGCATGATATTTAACCGGCTACTTGATGAAAAACAGTTGCCTGGCATAGACTGAACATCTGCCTAGCAGAGCGGATGTGACGTCACTCCCTCCTCTCGCTTATCCTCTCCCGGCGCGCACCTGCTCGCTCGCTCGCAACAGTTGCGGGCGCGCGCTCGTTACATGCTCTGACGTCAGCACCGGAGAGGGCGCGTAAGGTGCGCTTCGTGCGCCGCTCGCTAGGGGCTACGCCCTGCCAAGTGGCGCTAAAGCCCCTTGATGTTAGAAAGTAGCGACACGCTTTGATCTACGCCGCAACACCCTCGCCGGCGCCGTCAACCTCCTCTTTTTCTCCCCCTCTTTCGCGGAGGCAGCGCATCCGCCACGCTGAATGGCTGCGGCGCTCGAGACTACCCCGTCAGGTGACTCTAACGTCACGAAAACGACGCGAAACTTGCTTTCGCGCGCCTTTAGTTTCTCCCGCTCGCCATGAGCAGTCCAAGTGGTGGTCGCCCTGCCGCTCCGAACGTGTGTTTCCCAAGTTTTTCCATCCTTTCGTAGGAATCTGAGATTCGTTCTCCGTGAAAATGCCTTGCTGCTGCGCGTTTCAATGCAGCAGCAGGCCAGAGAAAGGGCAAGCCTTATTTTATCCCCCGAGGTGAACGGAATGTCGTGCGTCGGAAGCAGTGGCTCCATAACATCGGGAGAAGGGATTTCGCCCTTTCTAAGCACGCCGTTCTTTGCGAGGTGAATGTTGCAGCTTTCCTCATATTTGTGGATGAAGTTGCATGGAGATTTTAATGCTCTTCGCATAGCCGGACTCTTCGTTCAGTTCAATACAGAGCACCAATAACTGTGCATATAGTTTTTTTTTTTTTTAAGTGAGTCGGCTGAAATTTTCGTTCACTCTTCGAGCCGTGTCAAAGCTTTTTGTGTTTTCGCGAGTGCGTTAGTTTTCAAATGTATGCAATTTGTGAGTTAATACCTGTAACTCATATTTTGTAGTTGTGTGCGTGTGTGTGTGTGCGTGTTTGTGTATGTGCGTGCCTGTGTGCGTGTATGTGTGTGCATGTATGTGTGTGCGCGTGTGTGTGTGTGCGTGTGATCCTTGCGCCTGATACTTGTGAAGTCAAGGAACTATTTTACTCTTATTGCGTGCTTATTGTATCTTTGCAAAGTTTCAATAGCCAACCAGACGCATTTCTGGTTAACATCCCTGCCTTCTCTTCCTCTCCTCCTCCTTCAATACTGCGAGCACTTTTTTTTTCTTTATGTACTTTATGTTGCGAAGGCATGAACCGCAATATATAGGTAGATAAGTGGTATTATGTATTATTCGCGCATGCTCATTAAGTACAAGCCACGCGCTTCTGATAATCTCCCTCAATTCTGATAAACTTATCTTGAAGTCTGTAAGTTAAATATCAAGTGCCAGTCTTAGCAGTTTCCGTGTAAGCAATCAGCCCTTTTTTTTTTTTTGAGAGAGAGAGAGACTTAGGTTACTCCCAGAGGTGATGGAATGTAATTTCTCGTCGTTTCATAGTGACGGAATACAGGCGCGTGTGTAAAGTTCTATGTTGGCTGTTTCGCAAACACAGCACGTATTTCGCACAGTGGCATTGGTACAAAGGCTTTTGGCCCACTCATTTTGGCGAATTCACTTTAAGTAAACTATCACATTTCTTCTTGGTTACCTTCTCTCAGCCTTTTAAGAGCGAAGATAGTGAACCAAATTCTCGTTTATACTCTACGCTGCTTATATTGTATGCACCCAATACACCTCCGCGTTACGAACAACCCAAGTGGTGACGTAGAGGTAAACAGCTCAGCCACTGCTTGGTACTCATTTTTTCGGAGCGCTTCCGCTTGTATTTATCGAAGCGTCCTAAAAAAATGGCACGACGTTCTATCGGAAACGTACTTTCGTCATGACAGTTTCACAAGGGATAAATTCCCATACAACGCTTCAAAGGGCCGAATAAACAAGCGCGCGCATTGATTCTAATGCGGCTGCATCGAGCCACTGGAGGGTTCGGCGCCGCGCCGGCCCGGTGAGGGGGAGAAATCCGAGGAGAATTGAGGAGGAAAGCGCGCGCGTGGGGGAGAGTGTCGCTACTTTCTAACATCAAGGGGCTTTAAGTGGCGCGCGCTGCGCTTCCTCCTCGCCCTCCCTCGCTCCTAGCCCGCATATCGTGCCAGGGGAAAGACGTTCGCTTTGGCGCTGAGCCGTGCTCCCTCAAGGGCTGCAGAAGATAGCGTCAACCTTTCCCTTTCCCTCAAGAACCACTTATCAGACGTTCGCTCGATTGCTCCTCCGAGTTCAGTTCGCGCGTTGCGTTCGCCATGGAGGTGGTCGACGAGGTAGCCGACGGGCCAAGCGCAGCCTACCCACAAGAAGACCTACAGACGATGGTTCTCTGTGTCTGTGTCGTTCTTTCAAAACATACACACACAAAGCTAACCTAAAGAACACCAACGCCGAGGTGCGAGTGCCACTGAGAGGCACCTAAGTCAAAGATTAGGGTTGCATGCCATTTTTTTTAAATTTATTTCACGGGCTTTCTTTCCGTTAGAAAAAGTCTTGGCGAATCCTAGGCTGTTCTAAATTCTGTTATCGGTCATTTGTCAACGTCATCCACAACGTTTTCACTGGCATCTCATCATTAGCTAAATTGAGAAATTTAGCTAATTAAACGTATTCGTGCACAATGAACGAGAAATAGTCACAGTGGCCACCGTGAACAACACCCACCAAGGTACAGTGAACGCCATTCGCGTAGTGCCCTCAGGTAATTTTTAATTCTCGGCGACCTTCAATTACGATTACAGAATACCGCGGAATAAATGTGAAGTGACGTACTGGTCATTGCACGTTTGCCAGTATTTCACATCGGTTGCCGAGAAAAAGTTTTAAGGTATTTTTTTAAAACAATAAAGGGATAAAAATGTTCACTGCCCTTCCGGTGGCGTCGACCAATATTTTGAATAAGCTCGATTATTCGGACTTAATTTTCGGTTTCTCCACAGGCGCCATCAAGCCAGTGCAAAATGGCAACCGATATTTCGTGCGGCGAACGATGGTTTATCAAAAATTCTTTTGACTCGATCTGCACAAGTCGCGTCGTGAACATCGTTGCCGCGAAGGCAATTTCGGAGGTTTGCGGTTTCGCCGAACGGCTAATGACGGCCACAATTAGGCGACAAAAGCCTAATTCTGTGTGGTGGCGGGCCGGGCAGAAAATAATGTAGACTGACTACAATCTTGAGTGACGTTTGCTGTTGCCATTCGATATTTGTGACGAACAAGTTTCATGAAAGCAAGCAGGTCGTTTGTTGGGGATGTGTCGCACTGTCATCCCGGTAAAGGTTTATTAACACTAGGCCAACAAGACACCGATTTCGGTCTGCCGACTGTTGGCGACAGCAGTTTGCACAGGACGGAAAACGCTGTGGCCAACGGTTTAAAGGAAGGAAAACGCTGTCGCCAACAGTCGGCAGACCAAGATCGGTGTGTGTCGGCCTAGTGTGAATGAGCCTTAACCGCGGACGTGGTGCACGTACGAAATATTTAGAACGTCACACGCACGAAGTTCGCCCCCTAATCGACGCAGATGTACCAACAGGCGCAAAATCGAGTGCTAAAATGCACAACGAAACTGCCGAGCTACACGCTGGGCAGACTGTACGACCTAATTCCTTCAGCGCGGCTTTCCTTCCCGACTGCACCATGCATGAGCGCCAGTCCTAATCATCCTTAGCTGGTCCGCGTATGCGCAAACACGTAACACTTTCATAAAACACTCAAAATGTATAGCATACAGCGGTTTTCATTTTCCTTGTGGCCTAGTTATACAGTTCAGCCACCAAACATACCCACACTCCAATGACGCCAACACTGAAATGGATTGCTTAAGGTTTGGATTGCAGGGCTAAGCGCTAGCCAACGCATGTCTATGGCTGCGTGGTTGTCACTCAACACGCACATCCTGCTTAATTTGGCAACTTCATTTGACATTAGTGTTTTGGCGCAGGTTGGCGCAGCTCGATGGCTTAGCGCAAGATGGTGCAATTGGCGCAGCACTTCCATCCCTGCCTTGCTCTCAAACGCTCTCTTTTCATACAGAAGCCTGTTTCTCACTCTCTTCTGGACGCTTTATTTCGTAATAAAGAACGTTCCTATACGTGACTGCTATTGGTAGCTGCGGTCGGCTACGCAGTGTAGATACCGCGGCCGCCGTGGGGTGCCGCCACGAGTCTACTGGCTAAGCGCACTGCGGCTCGCAGAGGACAACCACGTTTGGCTTACGTTTAGCGCGACGTAGGCACCAAAGTAGTGGCGTCTACGTTAACGCCCAAACATCCGTTAACATAAAAAAAATTTTTTTTTGAACTGCGCGCCACGGTGAAATTTAGAGCGTTGTGGCCCCGCCCCACTACGACGTAGCCTTCTCGGTGCAAGGCATTGAAGAAGGAACTGGAGCATAGCGGCGGCCGTGTTTGATTGCCAATAACTTCGCTTCGGCTGAACGCATTGAATTACTTTTTGCGGCAAAGTATTCCTGAAATAGCCTATGTTCACTCCAAATACCTTTCTCCACTTCGATAAAAAGGGGTTCAGCGCCCCTTTAAGTTCTGCGCCCTAAAAATAAGTCGCTTTATTGATGCGACGGAAATTCGCATGCCCGAAAATTCATCATGCAGGAACAATTCGCCAAAGCTGGTCGGTCGAGTGTTTGATTACTTTTGAATGCGATAACTACAGTGTCAAATAACTCGCGAACGCGGTGAAAATTGCGACGTCACGGATCCTGATGCGGCAGTATGAAGGCGGCGCGTCTCACCAGCAGCATTTTCTTGCGTCGTATCTGGCTTATCAAGCTCCGGATCCCGATTGCACTGATGTATTCGTAGTCCTGGAAGAGTATAGCCTACCAATTGCAATCTAGATATAGCTTCTTTCATTATCCGCCCATTTTCATGTCCACTGCTAGCCGATTTCAAGTTGTGCCTGCAATGTTCCTTTCATCACACCACCCAATTCTTCGCCATCCTCGACTGCATTTCTTTTTGCTTGGCACCTATTCTGTAGCTCTGACCACCGTTTATTTGCCCCACGCAATACACGGCCTGCCCAGCTTCAGACTACCGGCTATGGCTCTCTAATCCACACCACCGTCTTCCTGCCTCTTAACGTTACCCCTAACACTTTTTCGGTAGATCACTTGCTGTGCGGTCCTTTACTTCCCAAGCTTCTTAGTCAACCTCCAAATTTCAACGACAGCGGTGAGCTCCCGGTCATGATTTGGTAATGCCTGCCGTATGCGCTCCAACTCATTTCATTCGCGTACGTTTAAGAGTACTGTAATGACATTTTGGACTTGTAATTTATTCTGCATTTATGAACATATAGAGTATCTCACTATAACACCTAGAGGGTAATCTGGCGCCACCGTCTATGCGAGTTTCTTAAAGGGCGCTGTGCCGCCATGGGAATGACGGGATATGTGTCTGCGCGGCTTGTGTTGGCTGGTGTGGTTTGAGGCTTCGTCTAAAACGTGCATATGGCTACACAAATAACGCGTTCTGAAAATAAAGTCTGCATAAAAGGCTTTCATTCACGAATATTACATCTCTCAATAAAGTATACCCACCTACAATGCAGGATCAAGCGAAGAAAAAGCAAGAACAGACAAGTTGTTCCAAAGCGAGCGAGAATCTTTGTCGTCTGTCCTCCAACTTGAGTGGCGAGCTGATACTTTTTACGTTTCATATAATTGTACATCCAATAATAAGTCCTCAAAATTAAACAAAACATGTTTTTATCTAATAATAAAGCTAAAACAGTTTTTACGTACTGTTTCAGCAGAAAATAAATCATTGTGACAGACGGAACGGTGCTAGCCAAGCACGTTTTCAAGGCGTCCTGGCTTAACGAGAACGATGTCAATCCGAAGTCACAATATACTGGCATTCCCAAGCATACCACAGCGCAGCAGCGCCAGATTTACCTCTAGGTAATAAATTGAGAAACTTGATGTTTATGAAGGTCCAAAAGCTCTAAACCGCAGAATAAATAAAGCGAAATGATAAAGTGAGCAGCTTTTACTTTGTCTCTGTTGCACGCATATAGACACAGTCGAGCGCATCCTACAGCGAAATGACCTGTATAATGAAGAAATAATGCCGTCCCGATTCTATTTCGAGGTGTGTGGTGCGCGACCTTTACAACGAAGTGCCCTGTAAAACAAATTATTTTGGAGGCCCCAAGCACTTCGTTATCAAGGCGTTCGACGGTAGTTTTCTTTACTCTAGGCACCATTCCTGACCTATTACTCTTTTATCACCTCATCAACCCCCCCCCCCCCACTTCTGACCACCGTTCAAATGTCGGCAACTATATAGGCTGCGACAGACTGGTTACAGTGCAGTCAGAAGTAATTTCCTTCACTTCCTTTATTTCAATAAACAGTCAGTTACTACTTACTATTACTACTATGCGATAAGCGTGTGCCAGTTTTGGGACTTAAAAAAATCACCAGCCCTGCCCCTGTCGAGGAAATGGGGGTAAGCGAAGCTTGTCGTGTGTGTACCTGACCTACTACTTTCCCGTAGTTACGAGGCGTGCCCCACCGTTCTCGGGTTCCTGAAGGGCAAGACGACGCTGTCGCAGGCGTTCTGCTTCGTTTGCCGTAAACTCGGTGCCGGCGGTCGTTTCGCTGACGTTTCACCTGAGCTTCGGAAGCACTCGCACTAGAATCAGCACGTCGACGACGAGCCCTTTCCCGAGCGAGTTTGCGGCGCCATCGCTCAAACGCAGCCTGCTCCTCGGCGGAACGCATCACGCCGAACCTTCCCATCCGGACGTCGAAAATAATCTGAGGCGAGGAAAGCCCAGCGGAGCGCGCGCCAACCCCTGTTCCTTCCCTTTCCCTCCCCAGACACACCAAACGACCGTCGCGCGCGTCAATCCGGCGCTAGTGCAGCTTTTCCCGCACCTACTCTACTCTGGGAGCAGCCGGGTTTTAGCACGACACCACCACCACCGACACTTGTGAGGCAATACAAGCTTTGGCTGAAAATGTCATCGCCCATGCATCCCGTATCGATGGTGAACCAGCAGAGATGAAATGTGCGGCCCCAATTTGAGCCACACGTGATTTCTTTCCTTCTTATCCCTCGATCATACCCACATATCCCTGGCTCATATACTCGTATATCCAATGCGGGTATGCTGCACACGTGATTTTATTATCATTAATTGTGACGTAACTGACGAGCACGTGATGTTATTGATGTCACGACCTATCAGTCATGTTAGTATTCCATGCCAACTTTGTATATACCAAGAGAACGAGACGCGAGTTTTTGACTGGTTTTCGATAGGGTTTTAGCGTGACACCACCACCGCCGAGCCGACACTTGTGAGGCAATACAAGCTTCGCTTGAAAAATTGTGTTAGCATGCTGCATTTAATGAGCAAGCAAGTGCAGTGAATGTTCTAAAAGAATGACACACAGGACGCATAAGATGGTACCATTGTACTAAACTTTATTGTACTTGACTAGTTCCCTCGAAGGTTTTTATTCCTCACTCTCTCTCTTTCTCTCGGTCTATTTACAAAGCCCGCCGCAAACACAGTATATCCTCAGCTCTCTTCTGCGTGTGTGCACTTGTGTATCGATTATCAAAGGCGAACAAGAAGAGGGGATAGCATATGTGTCTCGTGTATGTGTAGAGTATGTGTGTGCGTGTGTGTGTGTGTACATCGCCGACATAGCATCACGATCATCAATATAATCACTCTCGTCAGCCGCAGCAACGGCCGCAACTACTGCGCGCGACATCGTCATCGGTACACACATAAGCGCCACTGGCGCAACACACACGTACGCCACGGAAAAACAAAACAAAAAAAATAATAAAGAAACTGACCGACACCGTCACGGCGAACATACAGAAGATGGAAATACAAACAAATACACCGCTGCGCTCTCCAGCAGAACAAATATGGTACGACAAACGCACAAAAGCACGCAACGCACTGACCTCCATGCGCAGAGTACCTCCCTCCCTCATTTCTGTGCCTACGCGTCGTGATCACGCAAAAGTTTAGCCAACATCCAGACTGGGTCAAACATGAGCCGCCTCAGGCGCTTCGACTACAAGGTTTACACCACACGGACGACCACATCGGCATTAAGAGTGCGCCCGATTAGGGGAAATGCCGAGATCACTTCGAATGTCGCGCAATCATGCAGACCCAGTTTCGTGCGTGAACACGAAATGAGAAATGCGGCTCAGGGTGCCCTAAGTGGTCTGAATCGATTTGGAGAGAACCAAACGGTGGTGATAGATTCTGGACGTTGTGAAAGTTTGCCACATTGGCGAACTTGTCATCTGCGACAGTTCTGACTGGCTCACGTGACTGCTAGAGCCTCCCCGAAACCGCCGTCAAGGCGTAGTTTGATTGCAGAAAGAGGGCAAAAGATGTGCGCGTTCGTTTCGTTCTAGTATATGTCCTGCTTGCCACAAACTTCAAACGCAAAACGAAAGGTGCGACCCCTCAACTTGCGCTGGCTGGCACCCCACTTTGGATTCTACAGCCAGCTTTAACAGTGAACTGAAACAAAGTACACGGCGCAAGCGGGAACCACTCGGTCTGTTTTCTGAGTCTCAGCGCTGCGACGAGCAGCACTTTAGCACGGTTCATCGACCACTGGGAAGATTCGATCAGATGGATGGGCGTGAGGAAGATAGAGCAGCGCACGCAATCCTGCTCACCGTGATCCTGCAAAAGGACGTGCTCTATGGCAACCAAGCACAGCCGTGTCGCCACCTTCCTTCGCGAGTCACTGAGAAAATAAAAACATATAACCGAGCGACGCCAACCGTTCAATCACTCAGGCTCCGCAAATCAATACGTGTGGTTTCGAAAACGGCATCGCGTTCTGAAGCTCTTTTCTCTAAGCACTCATCCCACGCGGTATATGCCTCTCACCAATTCTAGCCATTTTCGCGGGTATTCGCCATGGTTCCGAATACCGACTTGTTCGTGATTGTCACCTCCAATTTCGCTGCTCTCGTCCGTTTCCGCAAAAATGTCATGAATTGAAACGTATCGCCGTCATTCTCCCGGGCGGTGACAGAAAAAGAAAAAAAAAACTAAGAACAAGCTTTTCGTTAGAGAGTATGTCTCTTATCCAGTGAATCGGCACCGCACTGAACGTCTGCAGGACATAAGGCTGCAGCCATGGCACAGGGCTCTGCACATGGAGGTCACGTGAGATGTGCGCCGCGACCGACGTCACAGCAGCGCAACGGTGGCGGTATCAGCATTGAGCTGACGTCACACGCGGTGGTGGCGCGCGCGGGACGAAGGCAAGAAGAGAGACGCACACAGGCACGCACTGTGGAATGCACGCACAGTTTTTCGATAAGAAAGGCACCAACGGACAGGCGTGTACTACACATCTCACACACACACACGCGTCGTCATCGCTGCTGCTTCTTCGGCGCACCGGGCGTTGCAGCCCCGCGAGTGACACTTCATACTTTACCCCCTTCTCAACACTCATTTTTGCGACTCTTTCCCATTCAAGCGACCCCGTAGAAGACACGCTTGCCTCTGCATTTTTGTGTGTGTGTTATGCATGTTAAGTGCATGTATCGTTTTCGTGTGTGAAGAAGTAAGCGCTGATCTTCGTTTTCAGTGTCCAATTTTGAGACATGTCTCCACGCTTGAAGTTTTGTGCCAAGCAGTCGCCCAGCCGATTCTCAGATGTCGGAACTTCCAAGCTACTACCCTGCACTCCGAGACACGCCAGTCGAATTTCTCTAATAAAATACACCTTGTCAATGTAAAAGTAATTCTGTCCAAAAAGTTTCACCCAGTTGGCTTTGTTGACATGATGCAAGTAAAGCCAACGGTTTTAGCAACGTTCGTGCAACACTTGTTTAGAAGATTAGCCTGCAATGGCACCACAAATTTGACGTTCTTCCACCACCATTCCGCAAGCAACATCTGACATCGGAGAGTCAACTGGAACCCCTGTCACACGTGGGACACGAATGAGGTGAAATGACAACGCAAGAGAAATAAATGTATGGAAACACTGTCCACAACATGCCAGCCAAGTGTCGCAACCAGCTTTGCTGAAACAGGTTCATGGCCACATGTCGTTAGGACAAGCAAAATGTTGGAGAGGTATCGAATGAAATAAAAAAGCACCTTGCTATAGCTTCCACAGCAGACTTTTTTTTGCTTTTCTTTTTTTTCTTTTGTGTGCGTGTGTGTGCCGCGTAGTGTGACAGGGGTTGGACACTGGCAAGCACATATAACTAAGGTGTGCGCAACAGTTGGGAGTGGTGGCGGTGCTGTCAGCGTGTTTGCTCTCTCAGTACAGAGCGATGGTACTAGAGACATCAAAGGCCCCATATGGAAACAGGAAGGGGGAAAAGACAGAGGTGCATTTAATTCAGGTGCACTGGTGGCACACCTTGGCTCTGCTGCTTGGCAGATGGAGACAAGCCGCACTAGCCAGCTCCACGGCCGATGATGCCATGCAGCCACGAGACTTGCACAGCACGCACCCGGAGCAGTGCCGCCCGAGAGACTCGAGTGCCACCGGAAAAAGGTGGCGATATCGACGTTGAGAACAGCAGCTGCTCAGCTGTCCACGGTAAGAGTCGTGGCAAGGCAAAGACGAGACTGGCTTCGAATCAGCTCAGTCAGAAGGAACAGCTGTGCTTGCTCAATGGTCGGGTTACTTCGCCCCCCTCACCCGTGTGCCGTCAATTGTCCTACACTAGGCGAAACGCTTCGGATTCCTGCCCCCAGGCAAATCTTTTGTCGCTACAGGTCAATGGTAGAGATAGAGATATATATCTATATATTATATGTATGTACATCTAACACAGTGCTCACTTTTCAATTCATTTAAACAAAATAATTAACCAACAACAGTGACCTGTCCCTCCTACCCTCGTTCGACGGTCAACAAGCTACATGCAAGTGCATCTTTCATGCTCGCTGATATAATAAAAAACCACAACTGCCACCACCTGAATGATACAAAAATAATAGCCAACAGAAACGGGAATAATACAATCCAAGGGCAGAGGCACTGCTCTCTCAAACGCACACACAAGCACACACAGGCCTAGCACATAAGGGGAGCTCACTGGTGCATGCAAATGCAGGATGAACTGTGCTGGCAGGCGGGATAGGCCGAAAGTTGAGGCTACTGGCAAGTGAAATTTGCTTGAAGTGCGACCTGTCTCTGTATAGTGGATGACGCAAATCTGAGCAGCATGCAACTACCAGAGAGGATAGACTGTGCCCCTCAATGCTTTGTTCTCGGTTTGTGTCCCTGAATTTTCTCTCGCTATTTTGTCTCTCCCTACTGGACTCAGTTCAGATGGGGTACAGCGCATGATGTTACAACTTGAAGACACGAAGTCACCCTTCCATAGCACACTTAACTAGCAAGAGGCTTAGTCATTAGCAAAAATAACTCATCAGACACCGTCAAGCAATTCTCAAACTCGAACTTGGATAATAAGGTTTCACTCAACTTTTTAACTAGCCATTCCCTGTCACGAGCACAGAAAATTGCCTCTGATGATGAACACCAGAAATTCTGCACTACGTGCATCTTGCTTTTAGGCCTGCTAGCATCATGCATTTCTATGTGCTACACTTTGCTGATATTTTTCATCTTCTTTGCAAGCTTTATGTAAGCGCATAAGTCAGCTCTACAAATGGTACGAGCTTCCCAGCCAGACAACTGCCATTTGGGCGAGAACCTTCGGAATACGCAGCTCTCCAATTGCACGGCACCAGCAAACTCTCCTGATGCGCATTCACACACACACATGGACAGTTGAATGTAATAACTAAAGCAAAAAAAAATAATAATAAAGTGAATGCCAAATGATACGCGCTTGCAGCTTCTGTTGCAACACGTTCCTTGTGTAACCTATGCAACCTTTCTGTTTCCCAACAATACGCCTTGCACGGAAGCATTTGCCATCCGACACCATAATCACAAGAGCCAGTAAAACGAGCACGCACAGCAACGCAAACTCGGGTCTGTACATACTCTCACCACGAAGCCAGCACATGATCAAACGAGCATGTGCACAGATTGTGTGAAATGACTGCATATTTTGACAACAGACTAAAACAAGCAACCCAGGCTAACAAGGCAACAAGAAGTACACACATTGTCAGGACAAGCAATAAATAGGACTGAAAGCAAAGAACACCGGAAAAACAAGCCCACTATTTACACACATGCATGTGAGTGCGCAACGCACACATACACGTGTTAGATGTACACAATCACAATTCCTGAAAATCAAACAAAAAATAATTAGGAAAACAAAGGTTGGAAAGACTTGGTAACGTCCTGCCCCTCATAGTGTTCGAAGTTTCGTAATGGCTCTTAATGGCAAATTGCAAAATATTTGAAATGCCAAGCAAAAAACCAGAGCAGACGACAGAATCTGAATCTAAAGCATTGCCACGCGGTCACAGCGGAACTAAAATGAAATGCAGCTGCCCTCTTTTGTTGACATAATAACCTGTGCCTGCCCCAAGATAACACTACGCAAACTTGCCACCTTACTGCACTCTCTCAAGAATTCTTACAAATTAGACAAGTGGTGGGCAACTATCCCATAGTTATGTAGCTGAATGACAAAATTAAGGATAACGTGACATACAATGCAGAACTTCAGAAATTCATAACCCCAGTGTCACGAGAACACAAATGCCCGTAAAATGGAGCCAGCATACGTCTATGTTTTGTAGCCGAGAAGTTGTGCGAAAGCTTTTGAAGCTATTAACGTTGCCTGCTACATGCACAAACTACTCAAATATTGTTAATATGTCTCCTAGTCCATTTTATTTTGAATATCTAGCCTTAATGGTTGCCTATGGAGGAGCCCAATAGAAACGAGAAAGCTCCTGCTGAAGATGAAGTAATAAATTTGTGGGTTGGAAAGAAGCTCGCATACAAACTCGTGTAATAGCCTCACCCTTCCCTTACTTCGTTTTTCACAAAAAAAAAGTAGTAGGGCTGCTATTGTGTTCAAATTTTCCCCTTCACCTAAAGTCTTCATCATTAAAGTTAACCCATCTTCTTTAAAAGTATAAAACTATACGGTTTAGGCCAAGACCAACGACACCAGCGAGTACAAAATACACTGAATCTATAACTATGAGTTGCAACAGCTGCCAACCTACCCATAATAGACACAATCAGCTAAAGAAAGTAAGAACAGGTAAACTTTTCACTGAGCTCATCCCTATCCCTTTAACAGATAATGTTGCCCTACTTACACATATATTGTGCTTTACTTCAAAAACAGGATATGGCTTAATATACAACTTAGCCGGCTGGGAAACAGCCCTTTTTACCTGTTAAAAATTACGGACACCACTTATAATCACGTATATAATCTAAACATGAGAGTTCAAAGCTGGGGTTTAGTTATTACACGAGTCGATACGTCAAGCAGAGAGAAAGCTAGCTGCAATGCGTGAAATTTCCACTCTTTGCAGATGAAGCAAGAACAGAGACATTCGAACGAGAAAAGAAAAATGGAGAGCAAAAACCATCTCTAGCTGGTGCTCGAAGCAGTTATGTCTGGTTCGCTCACAAGAACTTAACTAAAAAGGCATGCCATGGGCTTGAATCTTTTTGCAAATAGTGCCTCATCAGGAACACTGCAACCTCAAGTAGCCATAGCTCTCAGACTGCAGCCGCTAAAACAGTTTGTATACACTTCGGCTACAGTTATTGCAAGTTTCATGCTTGCCTCCCAATGGCTTGCGAAACTCGCCCCCCTCGTAAGGTGTCGCTGAGGCTGCCTTTAAAGCGAGTTCATTCGAAATACTGCAGGTGCAGGTTAGGGTACAAGCAGAGAACACTGTTCTCTGAGCCATGATTCGGCTCGAAATATTGCAGGTCATCACGAATTTTGAGAAAGTGCTGCAAGAATTACAGCTGGTGCAGCCGAAGAAGTTGTTTCTGAAGCCATAGTGAACAGCAAGAGCACTATGACGAAGGTGCCAGAGTCGGCATGAGTTCTACGTGTTGCTTAACCTCTCGAATACTAAGTAGCTCAAGACATGATGTTTGAAGATTAGTACCAAGCCTCTTGCGCTGCATTGGTTAATCTAAAAAGCCCATTTAGAAAGCCAGACGAATTCTGAAAAAGAAGACTTGGCTAAGACTATTTCTGATGTCTAACGTGCCAATGGTTGGTGCAATTGTTGATAGACGATCTATTAGAGATAATCTAGTGAAAATGTGAGCTCCTAAATGTTGTTTTCAACAAGCAGCTTGGTTTTGCCAATATTTCCTAATCACTATCAATGCAACTCTACAAGTATACTTTCAGTAGCTGTTAGCCTAAACTGAACCCCTCCCTTCAGCACCCTGACTAAAGGGTTCCAATTATCGCTAGTTAACTTGCGATGCTCACTCATCCAATGTCCACTACTGTCATGCAGCGTGTGACAGTGGCTTGCCTAGAGATGAAAGTTATGCATACCTTTAGCCTCAATGATAACTTCTCAAAAGCAGAAATAAACTAAACTTCTCGCATGCATCCGCAGACTTAATGCAAACACCACACCCACCACCATTTTGCCTGTTAGACAGCTGCTCCATCAACAGAGAATGCAGCAACGGCCGACTTAGTGACACACGCAAGTTGCACAATGCGTACACAGCAAGAGCAAGACTGTTCACACTTGCAGTCATGCACATACACTGCATCACCGAGAAGGACCACATTTAGAAGCCTACGACTTGGCAGCTATCGGAAACCAACAACCAATGAGGTGCAGGAACCACAAGTGGAGGATGCAGGTGAATCAAACAGTGTTTCTTCCTTGCAGCTTGACAAATGACGAAGCAGGCACATCCTCGACAATCGCCACCTGAGTGCACGCACAAAAACAGGTGGCTAAACAGTTGAGGCAAAGGCAAGAAGGTCATCGTTGCAAGCTGCGAGGTGCCCACCACTTCCACACCATCATCGACCCAGTCAGCCCTCCCCGCCAGCGACGATGATTGCCGACACTCCACTGCACGTGCAGCTCCAAATGCCCAGAGGGGGGGAGTGGGTTTGGGCCAGGGGGGGTAGAATAGAGAGAAGAAAGACTTGCCTAAATCACCAACCTCACGTGCTTCTTAAAAATAGAGCATCATCCTATTTACATATTGTGTGTATGTATGTGTCACCTCGCACACAAGAAAGTCCCAGCTGTGTGGCACCTAGTGGCTGTGTATGTGTGTGTGTGTGAGTGCGGGCCGAGGCGATGACAGAAAATAAATAGGCCCCCCTCTCACTCTCTCCCCATTTTATTTCCCTCCTCCGCTCCTGCAGAAGAATGACAAGCAGATGCAATTGTCCCCACGCCACACAACACACACACACACGACCCCACCCCCCCTCCTCTCCTACTAACACTAAGCGGCACTGGCAAATGTGCGAGTTTTGGGAGTGACCGTGCGTCGCCCACCCGAACAACCCGACAGGCACCAATTCGGGTCACCGATAAGACCGACTCGTATCACCAGCCTGCAGAGGGATGGAGAAAGTGACGTGACTTCCGTGACCCACCTACCAGAGGCATCACCCTCTTGATACAAGACACAGCCGCTCTAAGCAACCTTTGATCCAACTGCACAATCGCGTTTTGTAAGCTCAGGCCTACGAAGAATACACTGTTGCAGAGCTTGCAGGCACTGTCCCTTCTCGACAGAAAATTGTGGACTTCAGAAACTAGACAGCCATGACCTGTATGGTGCTTGGCACTAAATGTGGGATGCTGGCGCTTCAACCCTTAGATTATTAAGCACTGCACTGCAAAGCACTGGTTATTATAGAGGATGCGCGCTTTCAAATGAATGTGGCCAAAAGATGGAAATTGCTGACAGGGTGGCTCAACATATTCATCACAACCGCAATGCGTGAATATCATTCTATGCAAAATGCTTTTCTTTTTTTTTTGCAAAATGCACAGAGGAAAATATTTTACCACTCAAACAGTTTTCATAAAACACTGCATCTTAAGCGCAACAATGTAAAGAGAAATATGCCAAATGTGAATCAATAATCTACAAGGGATGACTTCTACGTGACCACAAGTGCAAACGAATTGCAGTAAAGTGTAAAAACAACAGGTGTAAAAGCTAAGCCTAACACCATTCTCTTAATAGCAGATAGATACTGGCACACAGAAAACACAGAAGAATTCTAACTGTCAGGGCACATTCACACTTGCGACACAACAACGTCCCACGACCGACTGCGACTGGAGACCAGAAAGCTACTCAAGACGAATGATGTTCACACTGACAAATGCGACCGACGAGTCGCTTAATGGAAAAGTCTCGCAATAGACCGTTCACGTCTGCTTGCAATGTCATCGCCGCGTTAAATAAGCATCAGCATATACAGATGCCCTGTTCCTTCGCATCTGATTGGTTCAGCTATTCTGCGACTGCGGTCGTGCGACTGGAACGAAACGGTCACCTTTCCAGAAAAGCGACCATTTGCAACTACTTGCGACTTGTCACTTTGCGACTAACTTGGTTGCGTGACCTCGCCTAGTCGCAACTGTGAATGGGCCCTCAGTCCCGTGTTTCTTGTGCGCCAATATATATCCGCTATGAAGTAGTCGCAACTCACCAAAGTTGCCGCAGTCTTATTGCCCCCCCCCCCCAGTGTACCATCTCTTTTTTTTCCGCTGAGTCGGTTGGTGGCACCAAGGTTACTTCACCAACATGTTTTCGTGTTTGTTTGTTTTTTCCCCATGAAAATGTCAGTCTCTTTCCTGACACTGATCTTATATAGACGCTGACAGTCTGGTTTACTTTTCTTTTTTTTTTCTTTTCAATGACAACCAAGACTTCTTGCCCCCATCACAAAGGGCTAGCTAGCAAGCTAGCCCCATGCATGGAACGTGCCTGCAAGCTCTTACAAATGAATATTCACCATGCATTCGACCACTTTCATGATCACAGAATGGTGGACGTAATGACTCTCCCTAGATAAACCACTCCAGCCAATTGCCTAGTAGTAACGCCCCTGCTGCCTCAGCACAGACATAACTAGCCCAGCTACTGTTGTGAAGGTTGCTTTTAACTAGCTGAGGGTCTAGAATGAGCTACTCTGCAGAGGCTATTCCGCAAGGGCCATGCTTTTTCAGAGCTCATGGCTCGGTTGTACTACCTCGCTGCAGAGGGAGAGGGGGGAGAGGGGGAGGCCTCCCATGCCTGCCACATAACACTGCCATAACTGCGGCTATAATCACTTTAGTGTCAAGCGGAGGATGGGCAAAGCAGCGAAGCCACATTTTAACCCAGTGTAACAGTGAAAACAACAAACAATTTGCTTGATGCTGCTGCTGTTGCCAGCAGAACCACCTAGTCACACCGAAGTGACGTCATCACCTTCGTGGCACCACCAGCAGCCACACTCTGGTGCCGACAAGCACAGTACTACCCCAGTTGCGGATGCACAACGGAAGTGCCCCCCCGATACCACTCTCAGAGGAACCGGCGCTCCACACTACAGGCTGCTATCACCACAGGCACTCGACAAAACGTTAACAAAGCGGCGACCACGACGACCTACTGCGCGGGCACCACGCTCCCGGCCGTCGTGGCGGCCATTGACATCGGAGCTGCCTCGATGCTGGAGGTAACCACAGAGCGCTGCATCGCCGAAGGCGAGAGGGACACGTCCATGGGGGCAGCCACTGAAGCCGGGATGGCTTCAGCAGCTGCAGAATCTTCGTCTGTGCTGCTGCTTGCTGCGACGGCCGAGGAGGAGGGCGTAGAAGAAGAGGCGGCGGGACTTCCGTTGGCGCTCTCGGCGGGCGGACAGAGTCCGAGCGCAACGGCCAAGTCCTGTAGCACGACGGCATCTTTGGGATCCACCAGATTGAAGCGCGCGTTGAAGAGGGTGAAGTGGGCGAATATCGAATGCAGATGGCCGTGCAGCTGCAGCAAGACCATCTCCCGGAAGTGGGCATGGTACAGGTGTGCCAGGACGTGCAGCAGAAGTCCGTGGATCTTCTTCACCAGGGACTCGAAAGAGCTGGGAAACTCGCGTTCTGCAGAGAAGCAATTCAGATCCCAAAGTGAGTCATCGAAGCAGGCAGGGTTCACCAAACCGGTGGCACGTTCACGGTCCATGGAATTAAGTGTGAAAGAAACACCACAAAGGAGATGCGAAACACCAAAGCGCTACCACCAACAGGTTTTAATGCTACTTGATTGGCACCAATATGTATAGGCACAAGAAATCGCAAACAAGGAAAAACGAAACAACAGAGCATGCAATATGTTCAAATTGGATTATCACCAACTAGTCCAATGCTGCCTGCCTTTGGAATGTGTTATAGGGACAGTGGAGTATGTTTCTGGCATTCAGGAGCAGACGCACCTCATCCAAATAGTCAGAGATGGTATGCAAGCACACCTTAAAAACCAGGCTTATGGAGCACAAAACTGGCGTCAAAGCGGTGAACTTTCTCCGGTGGCAAACGCATGACGCCTAATGCCTAGAAATGTTACAGCTGCTGTAACACATGGCTCGGGGAGAAAAAGTTCGGCACAGCAAACGTTGCCGCCACAAGCAGCAAACACACAAGGTGCGCTCACCAGGTGTCGCGAGGAGCGTTCTCCCTCCAGCTTCAGGCGGCTAGTTGAGAGCCGCTGCAGGTTTTTACTTTTCCATTTGTAAATGCACATATTAAACTTCTTTTTAAATTGCTCGGCAATTAACAACAATTAATAGACTGAACCCTTTTTATTATTTTGTTGTTTTACAAAAAAAATTTGTCGCAGTGTCACCCGAAAGGCGAAGCACCAATTGCGATAGCAAATTAGTAGAGAGCTACACGGAGTAAGGATAGTAGTTTTATCAGCTGTATAAACTTGGACATGCAGCAGCACCAGCAACGTGCAGAACAGTTGTCGACGCCGTCAGAGTTTTGCCCGCGTTCACACCGAACGCGCGCGGCGTTTTTATATGAATACGTATTTGGTGCCGCAGCTAAACGTCGCCTCCCCTCCCTCCCTCCCGTCCCCCCACAGCCTTTTGCACGAAGGAAGAAGTTGCGTTTTCTCTCTATATATGGAAAGGAGGAAAGAGACGCTTAATTCTGCGGCCCTTCAGGGAGCACGGCACAGAACGCATTTGCTCTCCGGCGTGCGTTCACTCCCCGTGAAAGCGCGCATCCCTCGCGCCCTTTCACTCGCACATACAGCGTCCGGAGCGCAGCGACGATTTCATCGCCATTGACGTCATACGGAACCTCACAGCGAAGGCGACGACGACGCCAGAAATCTGCTTTGGAGTGTCCATATAACTGCTATCGCAATAAAACATATTCGTCAAGTCTGACAACACTGACAGCTACATGGCAAATGCACAGCAGTGACGGTGACAAGAACTTTTATTGATCCTGAGAAACTGGCCAGGGGGAGCCGAAGGCTCCCTCAGGTCAAGTCGGTGCCTCCGCCCAGGCAGTGTCCGCCTGTTTATCACTCCACGTAGCCCAAGCCAGCGAACAAGCCAGCGCCACGTCTATTTCTGCCACGTAAAGTTCATCGTGAAAGTTCGCTCTGCGCGGCCTGGGCATAACTAATTTTTTTGCAGAAAAAAAAATAAAACAATGAAAACGAACAATTTCTTAGCGCCTTGCCTTAATGAATTTCATTACCACTCTTAACTCATCTGCTATAGAGCACCAGTACTAAAGGCAAGTAAGCGAGGCAAGAAATTAGGGACAAAGGGTGAATGACTCGTTCTTGCCCTATCCCTTGACACCAGACAGCTGTAGCCAGTCTCTTAGCTGCAGCTCACCTATCCTGTCGTAACACGTGCTGCTTGCTGCTAGAGAGCCCACCCTAACACAACCTCTCCATACCATCCCGTAACATCAGCCAGGAGCAGGTGCTGGGAGACAGAATGCTTTCAAATCTGTCGAAGCTGCTAGCTTTTATGGTGCTGTGAATTATGCATGACAATGAGCAGGTCACCGAAAGTGAGTGGCATCGTAAACATTATCATAGGTCTGACGCAAAGTTTCCTTACTGTATTTTAAATGTAGAAGACCATAGCATGTGCGCAGGAAGCTTGATTAAAAAATAAGCAATGTGCAAAATAGTGGGCACCCTCTTCCACAGCTGCGGCCGAACCACTCACTATAAGATCCGGTTGGAAAACAGCGCTAATCTCCTCTGTTGTTACCTGGGCTGAAACAGGTCTCTTTTTGCTCTTTACCTTGCTCTCAGCACCTGTTTTCCTCCTTGTTTTTCTGCAACAAGTATTCATTGCAGGAAATGCCATTCCTTTTCTGTTCACGAAAAACGGGTAGACGGCGGATTTTATTCGACAACTTGCAAAAATCCAACTTTGCTGCCTTGCGCGGCTGTTTAGCGTTTGCTACCCAAAAAAAACTATCCTCCACAGAAAGCATTTCCTCCGACTAAGTGCTGTGTCTACAGGGAGGAAGCGCGAGCACAAAGGCTTTCTTAGAATTCTTCCAAATATTTTTTTCCTCGTGGTCCCAGAACACCCCACACCTAGCTACCTAAAGGGCATGTATTGTTGCCATTCAACAGCCTTTACTACTGCCCAACCCTCACAGAGTAAAGGAGTTTGGGGTTGTAAATTCAAAGTTGTTGAATGGGAACAATACCTTGTTCTGTTAGTCTGTAGACGAGCACATCATTGTTGGGAAACCCCTCTTTCACGCATTCGCGGCATACTTCTGCAAATATTGGGCCACAATGGGTCACATTGTTCACAATGGATTCGCAAATGCTGCTGTTTACATAAATGCATTAAGCTGTAAACATACTATAATCCCTTTGTACATTTATAATCTTCAACATACTATAATATGGGGGGGGGGGGGAGGGGGGCCTCCAGACATTGCTTTGTCTAGGACCACCACTGTCGCTGTGCATGCACTGTCAAGCTTTTGGTGACATTGACACTTACTGACTAGAGTGTCCTGAATTTGCTGCAGAAAGTATTAATAGATTGACTAGTGAGTGAGTGAGTACGAACTTTATTATTGCGATAGCAATTATATGGACACTCAAAGAGGATTTCTGCCATCGACATTGCCGTCGCCGTGAGGTTCCGTATGACGTCAACAGCGATGAAATCATCGCCGCACGCATGACGCTGTATGTGCGAGTGAAAGGGCGCGAGGGACGCGCGCTTTCACGGGGAGTGAACGCACAGTGGAGAACGAACGCACAGCGGAGAACAAACGCGCGTTCTGCGCCGCGCTCCCTGAAGGGCTGCAGAATTAAGCGTCTCTTTCCTCCTTTACAATCACCTATATATAGAGCAAACGCGACTTCTTCCGTCGCGCGAAAGGCCGTGGGGGGATGGGAGGGAGGGGATGTGACATTTAGCTTCGGCACCAAATGCGTATTTATATAAAAATGTTGCGAGGCGAGAAGGTGGTAAAGACTTCCGACGCTGCTCGACGAGTTTCCCGTCCTGATCTTATCGAAAACCTCCGAGCCGCCCCCAGAGGCCCTGGCAACAGGCACCAACGCCGCGCGCGTTTGGTGCGAACATGGGCAAAACGGCGACGGCGTCAACAACAGTTCTGTGCGTTGCTGGTGCTGCTGCAGGTCCAAGTTTATACAGCTGATAAAGCTACTATCCTTACGCCGTATAGCTCTCTAGTAAGTTACTATCGCAATTGATGCTTCGCCTTTCGACTGAAACTGCGACATTTTTAGGTCCTGAGGAGATAGACTAAAGCAGACGACTGCCCCAGGCACCCAAGTGCAAGTGAGATTTTGTTCCCACGAGGACACAGGATATTTAGGAGAGAGGTGCTTCGACTCCTCTTATTAAAGTTCATACGTGATATGTGGCTAGAGTGTGAATGGTGAACAATGTGGTCAAGTAATTTGAATATAGCGCAATATGTTGGGCTCTATATCCAGTTCCTTGTGATACCGGGTGTCCGCCGGAGCCACGAGAGCCAAGGCCACAAACCATAACGCCCTGGCGTGCATGTCGATAGCATAGGTCGCCGCGGTCGTGCAAAAAACAAATAATGAAAGCAGGTAATTTGCGGCATTTGAAAATCGAGCAAAAGCGGTAGCGCAATTAATAAGTCATAACAATGTTTCTGGTTAAAGAAACGCACTTGTTTATTGGTTGTTTCGTTGTTTTTCCCTCTGCGTTACCATTTTGCTATCATTTTTATGTACGACGATGTCACGTCGGCAGAGCTACACCGCTGACTTAAAGTGTCAAGTGGTACTTTTTGCTGAAAACTCGAACAACTGCGCCGCTCAGCACGAACTTATCGTGATTGAAAAGCTGATTAGGGGTTGGAAAAAGCAGCGGGACCAACTTTTTGTGTGCGACGGGCGGCGTCATGCTTTTCGGTTGATGACGCTCTCGAGAAATATTTGAGGCTTCATGTGGAAGACAACTTTCCTGACAGTTCTCACGAGGATGTGGCTTGTGGCAGCGACTACCGAGTGGCCGAGCCGAGCTTATTGTAAATAAAGGTGTGTCATGTTCCAATTTTTCCGTTTCTCAAAAGATCTGGGTCGGTTGATATTCAAATAATTTTTTTTTATTTCTCGGAGAGCACAATATATAGGGGTCGACTTATTTTCGAGTAAATACGGTAATCAAGCCAACTGGGTGCTTAACTTAATGTTCAGAGAATATGAAGGGGTGAAATGACACTTCGTGATGCCTTTACAATCAACTGAATCAACTGTTGGTAATGCCTCAAAATTGTTTTATTGTGATAGCAATTATATGGACACTCCAAAGCAAATTTCTGCCGTCGACGTCGCCGTGAGGTTCCGTATGACGTCATCGGCGATGAAATCGTCGCCGCGCTCCCGACGCTGTATGTGCGAGTGAAAGCGCGCGAGGGACGCGCGCTTTCACGGGGAGCGAACGCACGGAGAGCAAATGTGCGTTCTGCGCTGTGCTCCCTGAAGGGCTGCAGAAGTAGGCGTTCGAAGGCGTTCTTTCTTCCTTTCCATATATAGAGAGAAAACGCAACTTTTTCCGTCGCGCGAAAGGCTGTGGGGGGACGGGAGGGAGGGAGGGGAGGCGACATTTAGCTGCGGCACCAAATACGTATTTATATAAAAACGCCGCACACATTCGGTGCGAACGCGCGCAAAACGCCGACGGTGTCGACAACAGTTCTGCACGTTGCTGGTGCTGCTGCATGTCCAAGTTTATACAGCTGATAAAACTACTATCCTTACTCCGTATTCCTTACTCTACTAATTTGCTATCGCAATTGGTGCTTTGCCTTTCGGGTGAAACTGCGACAAATTTTTTCTGACCTCTACATTAGCTGCATGATGGCTCAGTCCCCGTGCCCCCACAGCGAGCAGTACTGCTGGCAGTCTAGCAAGTGGCACACAATTGGAGAACAGAGCACTCACCAAACTTTGTTGGGAAGAGGGACTCATCATTGACCGTCTTCTGGGTGAAGGTCATCACATAGTCTATGTACTGTGGGGCAGCCACCTTGCACTTCTTCCCTTTCTCATCAAACCACAGGTACTGCCTGCACAGGACAGAGAGAACAGTCATCAAGTAAGATACTACATCAGCATTAACTTAAATGCAAATCAGATCTGGGATAGCATGCACTTTCTCATTTTTGCCTACGCTGGTTTGTGTGATGTTTGAGTGGTCTACGATCTGTTTGGCAAGGTTTTAAGATAACACAATGTTCAGCAACCAAGTTCACATAACCTAACGAAAGACATTCTAGCTATAACTTTTCCCGTTCACATTTCAACTGGTGAGACAATTCATGCCAAATGCTAAGGACCATGGTGTAAGATATACTTTTTAAGTGTGGACAGCACGCCTCGCAGGAAGGCCTGATAATGTCCCCTATTTCGAAAAGGCGGCACAAGATGACTCTCCGATCATAGGTCTTGTCACGTGAGAAGCAGCAATGCTTTTCTATGGGAAATGCATTGGAAATGAGAAATGCAAACAAGGCAGAAACATTTGTTCCGGTCCTGTGAGAGCTAAGCAAGCAGACTATTTGCCAATTGCAATGGCGCGAGAACATTTTATTTCGTTCTGCTTTTTGCCAGTATACGGCATTTGTTGCGGCATTGGTTATGACGTGTCCACATCTAAAGAATATATATTTCTTACAGCGTGCCGAAGATGGTGGGGGAAGTGCGGGCAAGTCGTGTTTAAACGAAACTTGACCGGTCATACGTGAGTCAGGGTCAAACCTCACAGGTTCATTCCAAGATCAACGCTCATCTGAACCAGCAACACTTGGGTGGCTACTATCACATGCTAGAAGGTACCAGCGTGTCAAGCTGAGCCTAGGTGCGCATGCTCTCATCTGGCGATGATGGCAGCCCCCCTTCCTGGTATCACTCACACAAACCAGCGGTGTGTGAGGCATGGTTGGTGCTTGTGAGATTTGACCCCAATGCCCTATATTTATTTCTTTATACTGTGGGCGTTTATTACGCACGTCTGCTTCATCTGTATATTATCATCATCATGCTACATTGCTCAATCCTCATCTTCAGTTATGTGTGATCATCACCATCGGGTGTGTGCCTTTGCTGGTTTGCTCCCGAGTACTCGGGCCGAATAAATGTCATGCCAACAGAGACGTCTTAAGTGGTGGAGGTAGCTCCTTCGATCCTCAGTCCTCTGCCCGCTCAGTCTACCCCCCTGGAGCTACGTTCAGGCCGCCGCTTGCACCGCTTCCCCTCTGGCTATACACTCGGTAGATGTGCACACCTCACAAGCCTCGTCTTGCTTACAAGATTGCACCAGGGATACAACAGTGAACTAACAAGAAATCTGCCAAACAAACATGTCCGGGCACTGACATTCGAGTGCACAGTGATCCAAACACAGTAAACCGAGCTCAGTGACCATGCACAGTGACATCTTAGTGCACAGAAAAGGCCATTAGGGAAGAAAAGTTATGCCACTTTTCTTTCTATGCAACGATTCAGCAAGGTGAACAAAGCAGACGATGAGAGAAGTGACATACAAACAGGTCAGGTTCGCTTATGTGCGGAGAGTGCCTCTGCCCTGATTGTACATCACTTGTTGCACAGTCTGCGCAGTTCACAATGTTGAACATAAACCAACTAGCCCAGTTGAGAACTCCCTATGCATAGGTTTCCTTCCTTCCATAGGCGAGGTGAAAATCCTCGAGTATTGCAACTGTGAACAAGACCCAAGAGAATTAGTCTAGATTGCCTGCTGCTCAGCAGATTATATTTATTTCCCTTCGCTGCATACCGTTTGTCAATACAGATTTTGTTCACTTAGAGCCTGCTCAATCTCTTCACGGGAAAAGCAAGCAGAGCTTCGGGAAACTCAAGGAATTGCATTTGCAGTGCTCATTTTGAATGTGGAGGCACGGCTTGGTCAAAAAGCACAGGCTGGACTGTTGAAGCCAAAACTTATTGCAACAAAACAGCACAAAACTGAGCTGAGGCACCATAACACCTTAGGTATATGCTTTGTAGAAGAAGAACGAGAAGAAAGAAGGTTCCAAGAGAGGAGAGGCAAGGCAAGAACTTCAACTGCTAAAAGAATGTGTGCCCAACAAGGATGGCAGGCTGGAGAACAAAAAGCACTGAAGGGAGATGCACAGTGCTCGTGACACACAATACACTGGACTTAACAAAAACTGGTACAATGACATGCACAAGCATCCGTTGCATTGAAATCACCCATTGCAGACACAAGCTATCCTGCGTCTCTCCAAGATGCCGATCCAAAGACAGAAAACGACCTTGCGTGTACAATTGGTAAGTGTTATACCCCATGGTTAGGCAAAATCTGCTGAAATCGCAGCTTAAACATTAAGTAGCAGTGTTATAGCAACAGGATGCATATGATGAACAAGGTGAGAGTTATTTCGTTACCTGTGCCAAACCTGGCACGAGGGGGCAGGAAGGATTTCACTGAATTCCTTTGTAAGCGAATGCAAGGTAACTCACGATTTCTGGCACAAAATTAATAAAAGCACACCCAGAGGAAGAAAAGAGCAGTGAGCCCTATCAAAGAATTCCTTCAAAATCTTTGGAACTGCCGTAATAAAGATATGACATAAGAGAATCGCAGTGTTATGTAGAGGTAAATGCCACCATAATAATGAAATAACCATGGACAGGTCTCCCAAATTCGAAAAAGATGCATTCTAATTTGCCCCCATCAGCAAAAAGAAAGCAGTCGACTGGCAATGGGTCACAAAACCAAGCCATGAGAGCCGGAAATATTAAGCAGACAGAACTGGCAAGCGCAACAGCTGAGAAAATAAGTAGTCAACTATGGCAGCACAAGGCTGAAAGGCACAAAACAATGCTAAAGCGCCGCACTGTCAGGCATTGCATAAGTGAATATGAATCTCCCAGAAGTTTTCCATGCATTGTAACCACCATGCACTCGGAATGGAACTCATTACAGCCTGCCAACGGGCATGTGACAAGTACTGTTACAGTCAACTTGACGAGAAGGAGTTTAAACAATCGACTCCTGCAACGAAGGGGACGAGTTGAAAAACAAAGCTAGCTCCCTCCTGCCATCACATGGGATGATTGTTTTCGTCAATGGTGACTTGTCATCATGGATAAACAAAGCACAATGTGGTGTTATTCTTTTTAAACTCTGTGCATGGTCAACAAATACGGCTTGCAAAGATAGTTTTTGTGCTCAGGTAAACAGATTGCATATGCCCCCCTCCCTTCCAAAAAAAATTTAAAGGTGGGGTTTAACATCTCTAAACTGCACAGTGGGGTACAAAGCATACTCTAGTGAGGGGCTCCGGATTAAATTTGACCATCTGGGGTTCCTTAAAGTGTACTCAATGCACGGTACACGAGCATTTTTGCATTGCTGTGGCCAGGATCGAAACCGCAACCTCGAGCTTGGCAGTCAGTGCACATGGGCAATTACAGTTGGGAAGTGTGAGCGTAACTAATAGTCATTCAGATCATAGGCAATGAATTAGTAGTCACATCATAGGCATAGAGCTTTTATTTTCCTGGCAGGAAAATAATCCCCCCTCCTATTACTACATACCGGGTGCGCGAGGTATTTGAGAACACCATTCCTTATCGCCATAGGCACCAGCAGGCTCATCATACCTATGTAGGCATGCGGCTTCTTGTTGGTTGACCCCTTATCATTCATACTGCGAGTTTGTTCAAAGATGGATGTGTACAGGTTGACGCACGAAATGAAACACCATGCAGTCCTCGTCGCACTGGCCGCATACCACACCGACTTGGAAATTGCCACCTTTCTGAAGGTAGCGAAGTCTCTTGTTTACAAAGTACGGACAGAACTTATGTGTTCTGGCGGTGACGTGGCATCTGTGGCGAAAAGGAAAATGCACAGTCAGCGGCCCCAGAATCCCCGATTTTCTTCGGCGGGTGCAAGTTGTCATGAGTAACGACCCAGGGAAGTCAATGCGGGCCATTGCAAAGGAGCTCAACGTCGCAGAGTCGACTGTTAGGCTCGCTGTGCACGAGGACTTGAGGTACCATTCCCATGTCATGAGGAGGGGGCAATTCATGTCCGATAAAACTAGGGAGAATCGTCTGCTCCGGTCCAAGCGCTGACTAGGCAAGCTGAAGAAACCTGAGGAGCCTGGAATGCTCTGTTCTTTTTTTTTTTCAGATGAAAAGAACTTTGACCAAGACCAAAAGTTAACCGCCGTAACGACAGGCAGCTTTGCGCAAGCGCTGATGAGGTGCCTACAGTGATGCACACAAAATTTCCGTCGTCTGTGATGGTGTTAGCCATTGTCAACCACAAGGGCGACATCATGCCGCTACACTTTTTTGCAGAAGGACTCCGCATTAATGCTGCCACGTACGTGGAGGTGCTTGCCACCATTGTAAAGCCCTGGATAGAGATTGTTTCGAAAGGAAGACCTTAAGTCTTTCAGCAAGATTCGGTTTCCGCCCGCACCGCCTGCGTCACCCAGGAGGGGCTGGCTGACAACTTCTACGACCACGTCACTCCCAACTTGTGGCCTTGTCACAGAGCGGCATATTTTCAAATGGTTTGGACGCTGATTAACGACACGCCGAATTACGAGCGTCAAAAACGTGGGCTCCTGACTGTGCAGCGTATAATTTATTCGACATCGACACGCCGAATTACGGGCGTCAAAAGCGTCGTGGCCGCTCGGGCTGCCATCTCGATTCCAGACGCGACACGCCGATTACGGACCCCGACCTTCCCCCCCAGTGTGCCAATGAACTACGTTGCCTCCTTGCCTCGTACTGGGACTTATTCGACTTGGAGACCGTCCTCTCGGACAAACATCTGTTGTCAAACATCGCATTAACACCGGGGATGCGAGCCCAATCCATCGGCGACCCTACCGCGTCTCTCCTACCGAGCGAGACATCATCCAACACGAAGTTGATAAGATGCTTTCTCGTAACATCATTGAACCTTCTTGTAGCCCATGGGCATCCCCTGTTGTCCTAGTTAAGAAAAAGGACAACAGTTGGCGATTTTGCGTAGATTATCGGCACCTAAACAAGGTAACCAAGAAGGACGTCTATCCGCTACCACGCATTGACGATGCCCTTTATTGCCTCCATGGAGCACAATATTTTTCATCCATAGACCTTCGCTCCGGGTACTGGCAAATTGCCGTCGATGACATGGACCGTGAGAAAACGGCTTTCATTACTCCCGACGGCCTCTATCAGTTCAAAGTGATGCCTTTCGGGTTATGTAATGCCCCAGCCACATTTGAACGAATGATGGACGCCCTCCTACACGGTTTCAAGTGGTCCATCTGCCTCTGTTACTTGGACGATGTGATAGTTTTTTCTCCGACTTTTGCGACGCACCTCAAACGCCTATCGACGGTCCTATCTGTTTTTCGTCGGGCGGGGCTACAACTCAATTCGTCCAAATGCCACTTCGGTCGTCGTGAAATTTCTGTGCTCGGACATCTCGTCGATTCTTCTGGTGTCCATCCTGATCAAGATAAAATCCGGGCAGTGAAAGACTTTCCCGTGCCAACGTGCGTCAAGGACGTTCGCAGCTTCTTGGGCCTCTGCTCCTACTTTCGAAGGTCACGGTAGTTCACCTTAAGTTAGCTCAACCTGCTTGAGGGAAGTCGTCAGATCTAGACTCCCGGGAAACATAGCCCAGCAACTCGCATCCACCTCAACAAGATCGGACCGCCAGCATTCTTCGGGAAAGCTTTGTGCACCGACTTCACGGTTTATGGACTTGCTGCAGCTGCCCGGCCATGCGTATGACACCATTTGTTTTCTTTTTGAACTTTGATTTCTTTTGGACGTTGTTTTAGCGAAATGCTGTTAAGTGTATTCTTGTGTATTTGATCCTCGCACTGTTTCATTTTTATATCTACTGTGAATCGCTCGTAACTTATGATTTTGTCAACGATGAAAAAAGCCGACCACATCTACTGCCTTCAACCACTTGACGTGCCATCAGAACCATTTTTTCGTGTAGGCGTTGATCTTTTAGGCCCTTTTCCTACGTCTGTTTCGGGAAAATGGATTGCTGTAGCAACAGATTACGCCACCCGATACGCAATCACACGGGCTCTTCCGACAAGCTGTATTGTGATTTCCTACTAGCAAACGTCATCCTTCTCCACGGTGCCCCTAGCTCCTTACCGACCGAGGCTTACTTTCTTTCTAAAGTTGTTAATGACATTCTACATTCGTGCCGACAATATCTAGTTTTTTTTTGCTTACCATCCACAAACGAATGGTCCCGACTCTCAACCGGACCCTCACTCCATGTATTCTCCGCTGACCACTTGAGCCTACAATGACACGACCAGGCTTCTCTCATCACTTCTCCACACTGGCCTTCTTCTCGAGATATTTATATGACACCCGCTCGACCACTATGTCTGGGGTGTTGTTGAGAGAGAGGCCAACAAACAGCCACTTAATACAAAAGACTCGCTGAAGGCCACCATTGCTCACTCAATGGCCAACATCTGTAAGGACCACTTGATCCGTGCATGCAGTCGTTTCCGAAGTAGAATTGAATCGGTTATTGCTGCGGATGGCAGATTCATTGAGTAATTGTGGAAATAAACCGTAAAAGAAGTATATTTCACAAAGTTTGGTGAAAATATGTATATTTTTGCTGGAGATATTCTTCTCTGCCTGAAGCCAACATTGTGTTCTCAAATACCTCGCGCACCTGGTATATATTATACATATAATGACCGAGAATCAGGGAAACATATTTATTGACACACATACAGACATCCTTATTTTCCCAGCAGTTTACCTGGGGATTGGCCTTCAAATTAAATTAGAATAAATTTTAAACAAAACCTCACTTTTTGTTTTACAATGCAAAAGGACAATTTGATTACGCGGCTCACCATAATGCTTTTTGCCCGATTTATTTAGATTGCCTCTCTATTAAAGCAAATGGCCTTGTTTGGCTCTTTCAGCCGTTTTCGTGTTTGATAGCCGGATTCGGCAAGGAAAACGTTCGCTCTCTCTCATTTGTTCATTCGTTTGTTCCTCTTCTTCTTTCTGGGGTTTTACGTGCCAAAACCAGTTCTGATTATGAGGCATGTCGTAGTGGACGGCTCCGGATTAATTTTGACCACCTAGGGTTCTTTAACGTGCACTACAACGCAAGCACACGGGCGTTTTTGCATTTCGCCTCCCTCGAAATGTGGCCGACGCGGCCAGGGTTCGATCCCGCAACCTCGTGCTCAGCAGCGCCTTAGCTGACTGAGCCACCGTGGCGGGTTGTTCATTTGTTCGTTTGGGCTATTCGCTTACATTGGCAAACGCTGTTGATGGTATGGTTTCTGCACAATTTTCGTGCACCCCAACCATGGCACACAAACGTACTTGCTACAGCCATAGCTGTTCTGGGCTCACTCCCCTAGTCGTTTTGGTATCCGCCAGCGTCCGGTGCAGTAATACGGAATCGCCTTGCAAACACATAAAGAAGTGGTAAAAAAAGTTTTTGCTGTGCCTCGAGTGCATTTGAACCTGTGTACCTGAAAGTAACAGTTGAAGTTTTACCTCTCAGAAACTTAGCCAATGCTACAGAAGTGAAAAATACTGACTGGAGTTTGTTTTTTCTACAAGACTCGTGCTCCCAAGGCATTTATCCCACAATATGCCCTGCAGTGCAACTAATTTCACATTCTGGTGTGGGAATCTCCCTTAAAAAATGCACCCCTGAGCAAGTAAGCTCATCACATGGTAGTTTCTGTGTCTTCTTTCCACAGGACAAAAGGAACAATGCTACTCTTGTCTGCTCTGCACTACCTTCGGACTGGCGCAGAATGCGCGACTGAGTGAGACATTTCGGGATGAATACCTCGAAGCACAAGACTTGCAGAAAAATCAAACAATATGAACTTGTCCTGAGATAAAATTGTCTTCAAGTTTATGATATAAATGTTAATGCAGTTCATTTAACTGTATGCTTTCCGACTATAGTTTCCTGCATACGGTGTCTCCACTAAGGAAACTACTTAGCCAGCAACAACAACTGCAAAGATTACCACGAAAATGCACAGAGCGCAAACCTGCCTCCAGGTAGGTAGAAAATAAGGGAGGAGAAAAAGAAATGAGGTAAGGTGATGACGTGATGGGAAAAGGCAGGGGGAAAAAGAATTAAATTCTGGGGTTGTACGGGCCCAAAACCACGATCTGATTATGAGGCACGCCATAGTGGAGGACTATGAATTAATTTCGGCCACCTGGGGTTCTTTAACCTGGGGTTCTTGAGCTCGGCAGAGCAACGCCAGAGCCACTGGGCTACTTGCAGCTGGCAAATGAAAGCCAGGGGTGCAATGTCGCTTGTGCACATCGGTCGAGGCAACGGGAGAGAGCTTCCGCTGCAGGTAACGTAGCTCGCCCGCTCGTGCCATCGCCTTCGCCACATTTCCCCATTTGCTTCCATATTCGCAGTTACAAAACCTTTCGAAAATTTCTTGCAGCAGAACACTCCGTGGATGGTGCCTCACAACTTTTCCAGTGGACAACCCAGATTTGCAAGTGCACCGTGTGACATGCCCTTTGACAGCTCGCGAGCTGTCGTGCACGGCTGCAAACTGGCATGACACACAGGAGCTGTGGCTACGCACCTGTTCCCTGGGCCAGTCATGTCGGGGCAGCCAGACATGGTGCAAAACTCGGACACCGTCCCGTACAGGAGGTTGATGTGGTCAAAGAACGCCAGTGCTGCACGTGAAAGAAGTGATGTGGATAAATCAAAACGGTTCGAAAAAGCTATTCCTTTCTTGAAGCATGTTTGTTCCCCATGCAGGACTACAAAAATTTTAACTGAAGTCCTGGGGAAGGTAAAGTGCGCTGTCCAGAGATGGTACAAGGAATATGATACGGAACAGTAAGGAAATCGCTCCACTGGATGCATTACCTTAAGAAGGTATGTTCACAGAATGCCAATGGCAAAAATAAATGTTGGTTTATTTCATGCAATCAGGTTTTACATTGTTTTGCAAGGGAAAGTGAGTTCAATAAACTAGGTTAATTTTTAATGGATTCCAAAGGCATTTACGAGGTAACAGCATAGAAACTTGCTCATCCAAATGAGTCCCTCAAGTGATGTTCTACCAAGAGATAGTATTAATTTGTACTGAATAATACTGGCGTCAGCAGAGACAATATGTACACAGTGAAAGAGGAAGGGGCATTGGTGCACTCGCAACTTGCGCTCACTTTTGCATCAGCTGACCCATTGAAGTGGTGCTTTGTGAAGTGCCACATAGATGCTTCTTAAATGAACACAAGCTTGTTTACGTACTGTATAACTTACAATGGCAAATACCAGATAGCAGAGGCATCTGTTGTTGAACACCAAGTCAATCACAATGGCATTAGGGTAAAGCAACTAAAGTATTTAGGTTGCATACAAACACAAGAAGGTGTGCGATGACATGCACTGTCTTATGTTGCTGTGAAAGCTTTCTAACTGCACCTCTTCACACAACAAGGTTGTATGACAAGTGCACAAAGAGTATTTGCACAGATGTGCTTGACGTTCCCCTGTGTAGGACTATTGCACAACAATAAAAAAAGCTCCTAGCAACAGCTAAATACATTAATGATGACTGCAATACAATTCACCTACACCAATACTGTTCACCTAATCTGATGCAAATGTGCCTGTTTGCTTGCTACCTTGGCATCATGCAGAGTCAGAAGAGTGGACCTTTTAAAATGGCTAAGGTTAGTGGCTTCCTTTGACAACTAACTACAGTGCTTAAGAAAGACTACATTGTGGAGATTGAACTGCACAGAATAAAACGATTCCTTTAGCATTCAAATAATAAAATGAAATGGTCTGTTAGGTGTTAAATAAGCTGTACGAGTACCAAATTTCAGCTCGTTTCTGTGGCAGGCGGGGCCTGATCAAAACATTTCACATTAATGTGTGGTCAATGTATCTATGTATGTCACACACACACACACACACACACACACACACACACATACACATACACAAGGAAAAAAAGGGGGAGGAGGGGAATACTGCGCACCATTCCTCTTTTGTACAAACTTGCAAAGCTCCGTCTAGAGACAGCGACCCCTTACGGAAAGCCCTCAGGGCCGGGTTATTATGTATATATATATAGGTGTCAACCTAGTGGGCATGTCCATTTCGTCTGCTGCTGAAGTTCTGATTGGCTGGGCTGGGTACGCGTCGGCTAGGGTACGCTGGGGTACGCGTGGTCTGGGGTACGCGGCTGGGGTACCCGTGATTGGCAGGGCTGGGGTGGCGCATTCGGCCAATCAGCAGCAGACGAAATGGACACGTCCACTAGGTGGACACTTACAGAACCCCCCCCTGATAAGAAAGAAAGTGCGGCAAACAGAATTTCTAAGAACAGTATAGCGCTAATAGTGTTGGATACAGTGAAAGGGGGTGAAAGTAGCTCACTGTGCGATGCGAGCCACTCGTTGTAGTCGAGCCCCTCGGGAAGGTCCACCAGGTCGCGCAGCCGCGACTCGGGGATGGTGCACTCGAGCACCGTCGACTCCAGGTACATCTTGGGCTCCTCTTGGCCGCCGCCGCCGCTCGAAGATGCATCCTTGTCTTTCCGACGGGCTTTCCTGCGAGACGAGATAACAAAGGAGACGGTGTGAGAAGGGACTGCGCACATGCGCCGCTGTAAATAATTATTGGCAAAAACAAAAGAAAACAGATGTATCACTTCGACAACGGGCTGGGTCTTAAACCACAGTTTCCAAGACTACCGGGTGTGCGTATTTGACAGGAGCCGTCGGCAGGTACTATGAGCTCTGGAGCAGCAGACCTGCGCTAACGAGGCGTGCAGTGCGTAGCTTCTAGCTGAGCCGCTTCGTAAAGTGTATCCAGCAAGTTGTAGCGGCGGTGTGATTCTGGACGGACACGCGTCCAAAAACACACCGCGGGCCGCTTGTCTCTAAACGATGCTCACAGAATCACAGCGGCGAAACAGAAAAAAAAAACAATGACGCCAAAAGCCGCGGTAATAACAATTATCCGAGTGTCATACGCCACCAAACCGGAAATCGCGCACAGCTCCACTATATACTTGCTGGAAAGCGGTCTCCCCCGCACACAGCCGCGCGCTGCCGTGAAGCCACCCAGTGAAGAGAGCGAGGCGCGCGACGCCCGCGTGTCCGAACAGGCACAACTTCATCGCTCGGTGGATGCAGTACGACGACGGCGACGACGACGAAAGAGACGACGACGACACCTGCTGCCGCGTTTACACGGTTATTCGTACCGCAAGGGAACTCCTCTGGGCGCACTCGAGTGAGAGCGACCGCGCGCGTGCCAGCAACAGTTGCGCATTTCGACGACGAGGAACAACTAGGAAACCTGGAGAGGGCCGGACGACGCCAAAGCAAACGTTCCTCGCGATAAAGGCCCGAGAGAGTGGACAGCGAAGGGGCGGAGAGATATCTTTAAAAAACAACACAATCGCGCGCGCACCGCGATTGCGCAACAAGCGTCCGCGTATGGAAGAACGGCAACAAACGGGTGAGTCAACCACGCGCACTCTCCCGTTTTACGACTGTATGTATACCGTGTACGCGCGGGCGTGTTTAACGCACCACTCGAGGAGGAGGAGGAGGCGCCGCGCAAGCAGCTGTCACAAAGCGCGCGCCGGACCAATATAGCTAGAAGCGTTGACAGCTAGACACCCCCGCGCGAGCCGTGCAGCTCTTTCCAACTCCGGCGACAACAATCACGCGCTCGCGGAGGGCCGACAAAGTGACGGGGCGCGCGGTCGGTCTCCGTTTGCGTCAACAGTTTTGATCCAAACCAGCAACAAAGAGCGCGCAATTTAACCTAACCTGGCGTACAAATGTGCGCTCGACTGACACCATCACGATGACTGCTGCGAGGACGTCCTCGCAATAGTCCGAGCGAGGGGGCTTCTTCCTCGAAGCACACAGCAGGGTGCTCTCTAAAGCGCGCGCCGTGCACGAGTGAAACACGTTAACGGACGACATCATCACGGGACTTTCTATATTAGCCGAAGACAAACCCTTTATCACATATCGGCGGACGCCGATTACCAGGCGTACGTTCTCAGAAAGCCGCTAGGATGAGGCTGTCTTCTACCAGTCTTCCATCTCGGACTGCGGAATAAACAACGCCCCCCCCCCCCCCCCCCCCCCTTTCAATTGCCTTGTTCGAAAGACAGTCGAAAGTACGACCGACCAGACACGTAAACTAAATCCAAATCCGTAAGTGTGCTCCCAAATTGTCCGGGCCGCGACGAACGGAGTTTTTCCAAAGCGATGTCGCCGGCACCGGACCACAAATCCAAATAGTCGCTCGCATCTGACCTACTTATATCCATCTGTATAGTTCGCTCCCTCCTCGTGGGCAAATGGAGGGAGGGGGGACTCGTCGTGTGTCAGTGGAGGTGCTAAGAATGAATGAGAACACCTTCGCGGCGCGCGCCCCAGGAACAGCCCAAGAACAGAAAGCGAAGAAAGTTCAGTGCCCCACAAAACACTATAGCTGTCACGTGACCCGACCGCGCCCTTTGCTCTGCGCGCGCGCGCACCTATTGTACGCGACTGACGGGCGGGCGGACAACAACAAAAGAAGGGGGGAAACAACGGCCAATATTGGCACAGCGATGGACGAGGTGCGGCAAGCAGTGTTTTTTCGCCCTTTTGTCTGCGCGCGCGCGCACGTACGAGCCCAAAAATAGGAACGGAGAAGAGAGGCGACAACAAAGCGAGCAGGCACTGTGCAGGCCGGGCGTCACATACACGCACCGTGACGACCTGGCCGGGGACGTCGCAGAGTCAACAGCGAGAGACAGGCGGCATGCGACAGGCAGACTGCGCCAGGAATTGGCGCAGCAGAAGGGCCTCAGAAACAGTCGACGACGCCCAACCACAGCGTGCAGTCGCAAAGTTGGCACGTTTTAAGAGAGACGGCACGAACGGTAGGTGAGATCCGGAAAGTATGCCCACGTCTGCGAATGGGTGATCAGCAGGCTGTGGCACATTCTCAACAACAAAGTTTCAGGCGACGATCAACATCTGTAAGACGTCTGTCTTCGATTCCCCGGAGGATATGTGTCTGGTCTTTAGCCATTAAGCCAGGAGAGAGAATCCGCGGCCCAGTGCTGCTGTTTAGTGCAGTTTAATTCTTGCAACTGCCCTCTCCTTGTGCGTGAAGGAAAAGCTTTATTTGATCTGAAGGTGTACCGCGCGCGTTCCCACCCTGATTCGGATATAGACCGCGTCCCTGAAAAACCAAAATACGAGCTGCGGCCCCAGACCGCGAACAAATTTAGGTTCTTCCTTCCTTCCTTTCTTTCTTTGTCTGTGCGTGTGTGCGCGTATGTTTGTGGGGTATGCGCCACTCGTGCAGAGGGAAACGCCACCACTCAGTGCCACCACTGCAACGACCTCTAGCTGCGACCAGCGTCTATACACACACATCCCACTCGCGGAAACTGTTGAGCTCTATTCAAAACTCTTCTATAGATACGCGTCGTCACACACCGCGGTCTGCGGCACACCGAAGAAGGAGGAAGCTAGGAGACAAGGGGCAGGCAACGCCCTAAAGAAAAAGCCACCCCGACGCAGAGCAGCAGGCAAAGCGCCCACTCGCTCAGCAGCAGCGAGCGTCGCCCGTGATGACTGACAGAGGAGAACGGTTGCCAAGCTGCTGCACGCGGCGGCGTTGTTGTTGTGGGCGACGGTATATACGCCGCGGCTGCGGACGCAATTTGTGCGCGCGCCCGGAGCCGCGGTGAGGTTGGACGAGAGCGAGGTTACCGCCGCTCGCGACCAGCGAAGCGTGCCAAGGTCCAGCCCCGCCGCAGCGCACCGGCGTTCGTTTTTTAGGGGCTGGGCCACGCGGGGGAGCGGCGCACCAGCGCTGTATAAGCCCGCGTAGCAGCCATCGATCACGTTTGTTTAGGTCGGCGCGCGCTGCAGCGGGGACGAGAACGAAATCGGTGGCACACGGTGCGCATTTCCTACTACTACACGGACCGCGCCCAGAATTTTACGCTCGTATAGGACACACACCGAACAATGGATGCGTGATCATCGTCCACCATTTTAAAGAAGCAACCGCAAATTGGTCGTACAGTCGAACCCAGATATATCGAATTATTGTGTATAACTAACAGCAGTAAAATACCCTTGGAAAATTTCTATGAAATTTTTATGCGATATATCGAATTACCTATATATCGAACTTTATTGCGATCCCCTTCAGATTCGACATATCCAGGTTCGACAGTGCAGCGAGCACGTCTCGAATGAACGGGATGTTAAAAAAAACAGCCGTGTTGATTGATTGATTGATTGATCGATTGATTTGTTTTAACGTCCCGAAGAAACATATGGGACTATGACAGAGACGTCGGGGTTTCGGGTTAATTTTGACCACCTGCGGGGCTCTTTATAACGCACATACGGGGCACATACACGTTAGAGCCCACGGCCGTTTCTCGCACACCGCTCACATATATCGGTATGCGGCCGACGCAGTCGGGAATCGAACCGGCGACCTCGTGCTCGGCAGCAGAACGCCACAGTCTCTGGGCACCGCCGCGGCGTGTGAATCGAAGTTGGTCCAAACCCCATTCCCAATATCCGGCGGTCGGAGCACAGTGCGAAACGACGATTGCTGCGAAAGGCATGCCACCGAACGAACTTCTATTACGAGAGAGAGAGAGAAAAAAAAAGAGATGAAGCTATTTGCATCATACGCGTCGTTATATTACGGGGGATCCGTTGACGTCGAGTACAAGCAGTCGGGGGTATATCCCAACGACCACAGCGAGGAAAATTCTCGGGAGACACGACGCAAGTAGGGGACCCGTATATGTTGCGGACCCGTATACGCTGCGGCACTAGCTTGCGTACGTCGGTCACGGTTGCAGGCACGAGTGGTAAACAATGGACCTCGCGGATACACTACTCCAAACATCAAGGCCGTCTATTCGTTATACGTAAACTGCGCGTAATTTCACCCAGTTCCCCTATAACGGCGCAGAAGGTGGTCATCACAAGGAGAGAGGGAGGGGATATCGGTACAGGATGTATGTTAACAGAACTAGTATCAACATCACAACAGTTAGTGACACAGCAGCGTACAATAAGAATTTTAAAGAAATTGGAAGTTTAGGCATACACTGCATCCACTACTAAAGTATAGTAGTAATGATCATCGCAAATACAATTACAAAATAAAGGAAGAAAACTTATCATTCCGAACGAACAGTGAGAAGGCGGCGCAAAGCCACGGACACACAAGTCGGGCGGAAAGACGACACTTCCGACGATGACGCACCTTTTCCCGTGCCCATCATCATCATCATGATCGTCATTCGTTCTGGCGCGTTAAGGGTTCAGGCCCGAACGAGTGCGCGTGACACACTACCGCGTGCGCTAGCTGTCGCAAGTCGTTCGTCCTGCAATCGGTCATCAGCCCGGAGTGTGGCGACAGCCACAGAAACTGTACGCAGATACGCGTTTATTACCCTTTTTTTCCGGGTCGGTAGAGACGACGCCACGCGCGCCAGCAGCCACTGCGGTTAAGCAGGCACCGAAGGCCTTGGCTGTCTGCATGCAGGGCGGCGCGTTGCAAGCGGTCAAAGGGGCCGAGGGCAGACGAGAACGTTCGCGGAGGCGAAGCAAAAGTCCAGCGCTTTTCTATCTGACCCGGCTGCGTCGGCGGCAGCAGCCTTGGGAGCGATCGACATTTGCTGGAGGCCGGACGCCATCCTTCGAAGCCTCTTATAATGCACGGATAACTATCACCCGGCGAACTATTTTTTTTTTTCACTTTCTTTTTCTTACGGAACAAGAAACCACAAAACGCGTTTTAAACGCGCCGCACTTGATCACAAACGGAACGGAACGACTCCGAAACGCGGTCTATAGAGCAAAGGTGCGCAGAGAAGCTCGAACTTGAAGATGGGGTGCTATTCTGCTGGACACCGCGTCAAGTTAATTCCTCCATAATGTCATGTGGTAACGGCGGCACCTTGGGCCAATCAGAGATTCCGTCGGAGCGGGCTATGAAAGAAGGAAGCCGTGATATTTTCTAGAATGGCTGCGGATTGACCACCAGCCGGAGTTCTTTAACATGCTCCTATATTCAAATTCGCAAGCGCTTTCGCACTCCGCTTCCAACGAAACGATGCGCGGTATAACGCCGGCGGGGTTTCGACCAAGTCTCTTTCGTTCCTCGATGGTTTCGACACTGCGACGCTCTGGAGGCCAGGCGTCCTACGGGAATTGGCTACACCAAGCCACTGCTGCGCTTGCGCCAGCCCTGAACGGAAGCGTCTCTGCCATTACTGCGTATACGCAGCAACTCGATACAATGGCGTCGCAATGCAAGCCATGCATAATGTCTCCTTGAGCAACCGGTAGCAAAAAAGAAAGTTAGCTAAAATTGATTTTGTTGCACCGCGATGACGTCACGACGTCCTTGCGTGGCTTATACAAACTTCCGCAAGCTATAATTCTGGAAGCTTTATAGTAATGGAACAAGAGATGCTGTAGGGCAGTCAGTCGAAAGGACCGTCTATTAGTGATGCAAAACTCGCGACAGTACGAAAAGTGCCAATAATACCATCGATAGCACGCAATTTATATCGATAATAGGTATCGATAGTTCACAATCGATTATGTAAACTCACGTAAACACTGCAACGTAATCTTGACGACGCGCTCCTTGCTCCCAGTAGCACGAACTGTGTTACTGATGGTTAGTTATAGCAAACTTTCGGGCAATATTACGAGCCCATGGAATCCATCGCACTGTCAATAGCGAACTATACCGCAATACTAGGTATAGTACTATAATCGACAGTTTTCGTTATATTCTCGATATAGTTTCGTAGGGAAATATCGTACGAGACCATTTCTACCCAGAGGGAGCCGTCGGTGGAGCGTGGATTTGGACAACACCTATTGTCTCTGCATCCACCTTCGCGCTTCGCCGCGCGCGAGGCAACAAATCTGGTTAACCTCCTCGGGCAAGGAGAAGCGGAAAGGGCCATAGATGGCGGGGGAATCGCATTTCCACTTTCTCCCCATGTTTACGAGGTTTCGAAAAGTTTACAGCTCGCATACATCAGCGAACATTCGCCCCGTACATAACGTTTAAACAGTTACAAAACTAAATGCTATAGAGAGAGGAGAAGAACTTCGGCGTCAGTTTTTACCGCGCCGCATAAAACAATATTACGCCATTCCTTGGCGGCCACCTCGCGCGCGTTATTCCGAGTTTCCGGTGCGCGAAACGCCGAAGTCGTTTCTCGTTTTTCTTCGAAGCGAGAGCAGCTGCTAAGATGATGCAAAAGACTGCATGCATGGGTCGCTCGCGAAGAGTCGAACCGCGGAAACAAATAAATAGAGAGGCACGGAAGAGACAGCACGCGAGAGAGCGCCATGGCTTCCCTTATATCCTTGCTAATAAACAAGCTCTGTGCACTGGGTGGCAACAGCCAAGCCGACCGGCTAAAAACCTTATGCAGTGTATGAAAGAAAAACAGCAGCGAAGAAACCGTGCGGGCTGCAAAGGGACTATAGGCGACACTCGACACCGCTTCTTCATCGTTACGCAAGAGCGTACACATACGGGCGGTTGCGTGGCTGAAACTATAGGCAACTCCATAGCTGAAGCAACGCCGGAGTACGAGCTGGGGCAAAACGCGATCGTGTGCCGGAAAAGAATATACTATTTGCAGGAGCGTTCCAGACGCGCGCGCTTCGACGTGTCTCCCGCGATCGGGCGCATGTATGACGAAGTCGGCGCGTCATATAGTGTGCTAAGCTTTAGCGATATTGCAGTCACCGCAAACGCCCTATAACGCTGCAAACGCCCGCTAACTTAATCGTCCCGCGAATGCGTTGTATAGGGACCGTCACGGTGTCAGCGTGATGAAAATGCGAAGCTAAAATTTTATAATCTAGTCGTCTCTCCCATACGCGCAGGCATTCCTCTGCCTATGCAACGCGTAAATACGTAGGCTATATAGTTTGGCAAAAGTTATTTTCATTCTTTGCCCTCGTATTTATTTATTTACCGCGTACCCGCAGCAGTATACAGTGAGGTCTCACAAATACACAAGTACTTAACGCCGCACATAAGAACCAGGCAGATATTTAAGTTAAGCCCAATATGCGCACAATAGTTGCTGTCTAAAACATGGCGTTCACGACGTGTTTCCGGCTCCGCCATCATTTCCCGCGCATGCAGTCAGCAAAAGCATAGCCTTCGAAATCTGTTCTTTCTTGTTACTCAGAGCCAACCACCGCTGGGCGTACATTTAGCAGTTGATATAGGCCTGCGATGGAGTTTCCGACAAAAAGCACGCTGGCAAACGGAGCTGCAACAAACGAACCACAACGCCTCGCTAGCACATACCACGTACTGGGGGGCGTCACCCCAATTGACGTCCAATTCGTGAGCGATAACGTCACGTAGGAGTACTTTACGATGTCGTATAGTCGCACCCATCGTCAGACTGGCCACATTTTTTCTCAGGAGAAGTCCCCATACATACAGTAAGCCAGAGGAATTCTTGCTAAACACATAATCACAAAATGCATGGCCCCGGTGCAACAATTCGCGACTTGTGCCTCGTCCTCGAAGAAACGACACTGTCTCTACACAAGCAACTTCAACTTTATTTTTCGCATTTTTCCTCCCTTTCTTACAAAAAAGAAAAAAGAGACAGAGAAAAAAAAATGCAGGGCAAGGAACAAAAAGCTGCATAAAAGCAGCTTGACGGGATTCCTTCCCCTTTCCTTGGCATCAGTTACAGCATATATAAATACAAAAATGGGTTACAGAAGTTCAAAACATATTCACATCTATACATATACAAACATCAATATTCAAAAAGTATAATTTACTCGCACATATGTAAGGCTCTTTATGCACAAATGTAGATACACGCTAAGATTTACGCTATATAGGTTTTATTGTGAAATATCGGCATTATCCAGTGGTACACACACAAAAAAGAAGCGGAACAAAAGGGAATATGGAAAGGTTCGAGACATTGTAAACAAGATTGCAAATGTGGTTTTTATAAAACTTTACCATTATTTATTAAATTTGTTTTCAATGTATTTCTTGTAATCGTGTTCAGCTCAATATGAGAAGCATATAACAAGTTTAGTATTCTTGGCACTTACTTGGTTCTGCAATCGCTTCAAACCATAATTGGTTCTTGAGAAAGGCAATACCTACTGATTCCGGGTTCTAAATTCATACAACACTATACCGTTGATTCCGTTAGGTTGCACAAATTTCCGAAAAGCGTATTGTTAGACCAAAAATATTTTTTTTTTAATTTTCAAGACAAGGTTATATTCATAAAAGTGTTCAATAGGCAACACATTAAGAGCGCGAAATATTTCGAATGTATGTGCATCAAATGGAGCATTAATAATATGCCGGACGGCTTTCTTTTGTAGTGCTTTTAAACTATGAATGTTTGTTTGCGATGTCGTACCCCACACTAAATTACAATAGTTAACATGTGGAACGAAGAGACTGTTATATAACAACAGCTTTATTTTAGAAGGCAGCATGTGTCGTAATCGGCAAATTATACCACATGTTCTTGCCAGGCTGGACATAATGCGTTTTACGTGTGCATCCCAAATTAAATGTTTGTCAAAAATCACTCCTAACGTTTTTACATTATCTACTAGTTCTATCCTTTCTACGCCGAGATAAAGAGCAGAGTTACAGATTACGTGCTTTTGCGGAGGTGTAAACAGTATAGCCTTAGTTTTATTCGTATTAATCGCTAAGGAATTTGAGTTACTCCACTTTTGTAATAAGTGTAGAGTCGTGTTTGCTAAAGCTATAAGATGTACAATGTCAACTGAACGAAAAAAAAAGGCTGTATCATCGGCGTAGACTACGAACTGTGCATCTTTACTAATATTTGTGATATCATTAAAATAAAGATTAAATAAAATAGGTCCAAGTACACTTCCCTGGGGAACACCTTGTGTTAATGTTCTTAGTGATGAAAGTTTCGATCCAATAGCGACGCACTGTTTTCTGTGTTGAAGATATCATTGCAAAAGTTTAAGGGGGATCCCGCGAAAGCCGTAATGTTGTAATTTTACAAATAGGGTTTCGTAGTTAATAGAGTCGAAGGCTTTGGAAAAATCTAGGAAATGCCAAGTGTTAACAATTTACTCTCGAAATTATTTAGGATTATTTCTTTTTGCGTTCGCAGAGCAAGCTCTGTAGACATCCCATGCCGGAAACCAAACTGCATATCTGATAAGATACTGTGCTTATCACAGAATGACGTAATCCTCTTGCAAATGATTTTTTCTAGGCCCTTCGAAATCACAGGAAGTACAGATACTGGCCTATAATTTGTTAACTCGTTCTTGTTTCCGGACTTAAATAAAACGGTCACTTTTGCGTGCTGCATTTTCTCAGGAAAGACGCCACTGGATAAGCAAAGATTAAAAATGTGAGTAAGCGCTTGTAACAAAAGGTCTAGCACAAATTTAATGGGCCTAATCTCAAGTCCATTTTCTCAAGCAGCGTTAGGCGTGCGTCGGGCTTTTCACACCGAGAACGGGTCAACATTCACTCACTCACACACACACACACACAAACACAAACGCAAGCGAACCGAACGTGGCCGTATAGTAACCACTATCGCTTTCGGCTCGGCTCCCTCGTAAAATCAATTAGGCTCGACAGCCAGCAAAGTAATGGCAGTACTCGCGCAGAAATCCGACAAAACGTTTCCAGCCGTAATTTATGCAACCCTGACCGGGGGGCCGCCCCGTTCGGCGTCGTCGTCCTTCGGCGCCGCCGCCACTGCGCAGTCGTCAATTCTGCTTTCCAGCAAAACCCGGCGGCTTCGAGGAGAAGACAGCTTCGAAGGAGGTCACCCGCCCGCGCGAACGGACACTAGGGCGAGACGCCCCGAGAAAACAGAAAAAAAAAAAAAAAAAAAAAAAAAAAACAGAAAGAAAGAAGAAAGATAAAAAGAACAGACTGAAGCGCGCTGCACGTGCGGAAATGGGGGTGAACACTGCACAAAAGTCAAAGCGAGACAGGGACGTGGATTGTTAATGCATGCGAAGAAGGGTGCCTCTCCCCCCCCCCTCCCCCTCGTATAAGGATCGTCAAATGTACGCGAAGAAGAGCAGATACGGCGTACGCCCTTCGCGCGTGCTTCACCCCAATGCCTTCCCTTCCGCAGAGGACCACCTGCGGAGATGACAAGCAGGTGGTGGCGGAAGAGTCGTTCCATCTCGCGCGCAGCCGTCATCCATCGCGGCGCTGTTGATATTAATGAGCACACACACACACACATTGAGTCATATTTCCATCGCAGAAGAGAGCTTCAACATGCCGTAAGTTTTCGTATTATCTATATCTCTCTCTTTTTGCAATGTGCGCGCGCGAAAGGCGCGCGCAGTCAACACGCCTTCAAGGGCGGAGACGCGGAATCGGAGATGTGCGCTCGACGCCTGTCAGATTCCAAGAAGTATGGGGGTGGCTTTTTAAAAGGGGAGGGGGGGGAGGGGGGGGGGGCTCCCCCACATGAACGTTTCCCATCCATGCCTTGAGCGCGTACGTTTATGCACACGAGGTTTCAGCTCGTCTCGAGGCTGTGAATACGCGCGTTGTCAAGGCCGGCAAAGTCAAAAAGGTCAAGAACGGAAGGAGTAAAGCCGCCGCCGCGAAATAACGGCGCTTGCCTCGCGAGGCGCGCAGGTGGTCTGTCTCTCACCGCGCGTCAACGTTGCTGTCGACTTGAGCGTCGCCGGCCGCGGCCAGATGTGCGTTGCGCGAGACTCTCTCCTCACCGCTAATACAAAAAAGAAAGACGAGACGCGGTTGCGCACTGCGGCCGCAAGCATTTAAAAACAACACGTGCTGCCGTTGTTCGCCGGTACAAACAGCGGTGCATGCCTTTATGAAGCGCGAAAGTAAAGTACGCCCTTACGCAATGAATAGCATGAATCGTCATGTATATATGTCGTAAGAAGCCAACAAACAACAAACAACCTTGGGTTCGTTGCATGTTGGCTTCTAATGATATGATTAATAAAGATTGTGCCCCTCGGTTCCCTTTATATATATATATATATATATATATATATATATATATATATATATACGTCGTCTGAATGCGCGTATGAGTAACCCGTTCGACGAACGCCTTCAAACGAGCAAAAAGCGAATAAAACAATTCTCATCAGTTTCAAGTGACCGCCATAATGCAGACGACGCGAACTGAAGCCTTCCTGGGGAGTAACAAAGGGATGAAGAAACCGAGTGAGAAGATATCTTCAAGCGCGAAGTACGACAGGAACATGTCACATGAAGTACTTCGGCTTAAAGCAGAAAAGCATTACCATGCGTGACATGTTTCCGGTGTCTCTAGCATTTTACGTCATACATCGGCTTCATAGCGCCACCGGCCGCACCACAACGCGGTCGCAATGGGGCAAACTAAAAAGGTCCACCAAACATCCTCGCAACGTGCGAGATCTTTAACAGCGTAGCTGTTTAAGCTCTAGGTTCGCCTACAAACCATTTGCAGAAACTCCGTCGAGCTAAGACGTCACTGCGTTGCCTAGCAACCACTCGGCACAGCTTCGCGGAGCTTCGCACAGGTCTGGTGACGTCACCGCTCGCTTCTCCTAGCCGCGCCGCGCTGCGCCTAGCTCTGACGTCACTATGCGTGTTCTAGCAACCATTTGGCATGTTTGCGCCCGGCCGCTCCACGCTGCACCGCCGCTTCCCGTACATCGCCAAGCTTCCACAGCCGTGTAGGCGGAGAAAAAAAAAAAAAAAAAAAAAGCTAGGACGTCACGGCGCGCATCTTCGTTCGCGGCGTTCGTATAAAGCTCCGTGATGCCGCGGCGGCGGCACATTGCCTAGTGTCCCTGCGCCGAACACATCGTTTGCGCCGCCTAAAAAAATGGGTCGGCCGAAGAAGTACGTAACTCCCGAAGAAGAAGAAGATGCTCGACGGGAAGCATTACATAGCAAAACTTCGTTAAAATTTTAGCATAACATAGCAACACATAGCAAAAACTCGCTAAAATCTTAGCATAACATAGCAATAAATGGCAAAACTTGGTAAAATCGGGGCATAACATAGTAATACAAAATAAAACTTAGCAAAACTTCGTAAACCTTGGTCGACCCCCAGCTACGCTGTTTCTTCAGCCTTGCACTAGTGCAACCTGCCCTCATTGTTTTATTTTTTTATTTTGAAAGACAGAAATGCCGCGAAAATAAGGACGCGGCAGCCGCTATAGCAATAATTCGCGCAACCCTCTTCTGTATACGCCGCGGTCATTAGGGAGAACCGGGGGCGGTGGCGAATCGAGGGCCGCGCGAATTACAAGCGACGCCGGAGGAGGCAGAGAAAGGTGTTATTATAGCAGGAGTGGGCCGGGAAGGGGGGGGGGGGGGAGGAAGGCAACGACTGCAGGGCCGAAAAGCCACGGCCCCAGCCCATGGCTGGCTGGGCCGCTGGCGGGAGAAACGCGCAGCCGGTGTAATCAGCGGCACGGACGGAGAGTTTTGTATGCAAATGAGACGTGCGTGCCCCCTGCACAGAGATCGCGCGCATTACTCAGAAGCTTCGAAACACGGCGGCTCAAGACGAAAAGACAACCTGAAAGGCCGACTGATTGTGGTTTAACGCTCCGGGTATAAACGAAAGCAAGGAACCGCGAGAGACGCCGTATAGTATATTTTGCAGGACTGCGATTAATTTCTGACCACCGGGGGAGTCTTTTTTGTGTACGTATGTACCCGAGCTTATACGACGACCCCGATCGGAGGTCAAACTCCCAAACCTCGTGCTCAGCCCAGCGTAACACATTACATCCGTAGCTGCAGCTACGGATGTAATGTGAAAGGGGCAGCACACACCTAATTCTCTATGTGCACGTGGCCAGGCCCGCATTTACAGAAAACCTCTTACGCTATACAGAATTGTTCGGAATCCTAATGTTGGAAATACTATACCGAAGCCGGCCGGGTGTTGGCGGTGAGTACTTACGAACGAAAAGCTTTGGGAATTCGGCCCCTGAATTACATTTCAATGCAGAAAGAATGAAAAAGTACATTTATGTACTTTGGTTTATATTCCAATGGATTTCCTTTTCGTTTCACCGAAAAGCTGTGTGCGACTCCTAATAAGTTACACCTGCAAACATACGGGTTCTTTGTGTATGTAGCTGTTCCCTGTTCATTGACTTAATTTTTGGTAAATTACTACGCTGAAATCGTCATCAGCCCTTGAACTATACGTCCGGAGAACGCGCAACAGCTATGCGGTGCGCCGAGGTCCGTGCGCACTGCGACATGTTGTACATACGGCGTTACGCCGCACGAATTTTTTTGACCGGCAAATCACGCGACAATTGGCGCCCGTAATAAAGATCATATAGCATATACGGTCGAACGCGGACATATCGAATCTGAATGGTATCACCAAAAAGTTCGATATATAGGTAATTCGGTATATGAAATAAAAGCTTTGTACAAAAAAAAAAAGAATGTCATGGGGATTTTACTGCTGTTCGTTATACACAGCAGTTCGTTATAAGCGGGTTCGATATATCCGGGTTCGATTGTATACGGCCTCTTCGGGACACGGCGTTCTCGTTCGGTCTCGGCATTACAGCCAGTCGACGGCGGCCACCAACGCCGCCGCCCGGGCGCGCAAGCGCCCGAGCAGCAACTTCGCGTTCGACACCGCTGGTTGCCCGCCGCCGCCAAGCAGGAAACGGATAGCGCGGCCACGAAACAGGCACATACACGAGCGCGCGTTTCCGGAAAGCGCCACGTACAGCACAGAAGCAAAACTCGAAGCGACGGACGAGAAACTATACCAAAAAAAAAAAAAAAATGAACGAAGGTATTAAAAAAAGAAGAAGACCGAGGGAGGGAGGAGGGTGTCTATACTCGATTTCGCCGGGGCGTAACAACCCTCACGCAGAACGTCCGCGCAGGCAACAAACCCAGGGGGCGCCTCGGGCGCTACAGTGAGGACACGAGAAGGAGAGAGATACGATGGCCGTGAGTAGGAAACCCCACGGTATACATACACGCTGGGAATAAAGGGCAGAAACGATGCCAGCCGAGCCGAAATGGCAGCAAAGCTGTATCAGCGCGCGAGAATAAGGCGTTATGAAATTGAGAGGGGGAAAAAGAGAGAGAGAGAGAAGGGCGAGAAGGCAGTACGCTCAACAACCACGCCGTGTACGCGTACGCACGCACGCACGCACGCACGCACACGGAAAAAAGAGCGCATCGAGAATGGGCTTCCCGGTCACCGCCTACCGGTCCGAACAAAAACAAAAACGCTCCCTCCTCTTCCTCCCACGGTCGCTCATTAGCGGCCGACAGAGGAGATGAGGCCTCCCATATACTCGGAACTGTGGGTCAGCGCGCCAGGCTATTGCCGCTTCCGGTAACCACGCGAAACGTCACTTCCGCTTTCCGGCCAGACCAATACGCCCGCGGCACGATCGACGGCGGCAGATCGACGTGTGTATACGGTCTCCAGCTTTCCAACCCTTTTTAGGATATCGCGGCGCTATAATGGGGCTATATATATGTAATCGCCGCCCCTGTGTAGGTGGCCACCTTCGACCGCAGTGCTGGTACACCGCGCTTCTATGTATATATAGGATTCAAGTGAGGCTGCTTTTCAGGCTGAACTGTCGGGAAGCGTTTTGTATATACAGCTACATAATGGCAAGTCATGACTGCTCACCAGAGCCGCGGTTGTATAGTTATCCGCAAATGAGTTACAGCTGTCAAAGCACGTCATTACGTACCCGCCTTTTTAAATATATTTAATCGCTAATACCATGTGTAGACGTGTCGCATGGTATGTGTATGTGACACAAACCCATACGTGTCCTGGGTTTGCTTACTCAATGTTTCTGCGGTACTTTTTTTTTTTTTTTTTTAGCGAACGGAAGCCGCAGTATGATTCGATCGTTGCCGGACAGAATGCAGACCCCTTTAATTTTGCTGCATTGACAAACACCAAGAAAGCAGATATCGCAAGATTACAAGACGGCAGTGCGTTATCGCAAGATAAGGCACGGGCAAAGGCGGCATAAAGTACGCGACCTCCTCACAATAAACCGTTTATCGAGGTCGTACTTCGTTCCGCTTTATATATTACGAGGCGGCTTATAACGTTCAGCACAACGTTTTTGCCCCACCAAGACGTCAGTTCAAAACGAGCAATACCAGCGCCTGCATCGCATTTTTGAAGGGAGTAATAACAGCGGTGTTAATACTCGCCGGCGCGGCTCGAACTACTAAAAAAAAAGAGAGAGAGAGAGACTGCGGCTTTGTCCGAAAGCTCAAGAACGAGAACGACCGTTCTTTTACAGAGGCGCCAGAATGCGACGTAGCAATCCTACATAAACGCCGAAATGTAGACGTTCGAAAGTATATAGTGCACGAAACGCGAGCACGGCAATTTCGAGAACGAGAAATATATACCGCACTGCCTGAAACAGACGTTTACATCGGTACAATCTAGAGGGCATGCGCAAGTACACGCGATCGACCCCGGGCCAGCGATAACAAAGAAATGATCGAGAAAAGGGGTCGTACGTGGAGTAAAACTAGACAACTACGTCCTACAAAACGAGGCGCCGTGCCGAACCCAGCCGCACACGTACACATGCTGCTTCGTCGGCGCCGACGTTAAGGTTTTACAATTATATACGGGAGTTCTAAGACGAAGTCAGAACCATCACGCAAGCGCAGACTTATCGATACATATATAGACAGGTGAAACATTCTTGACGCAATTCGATTGCGCCAAACGCTATAACTATCTGGTCGTGAACCGATGTCAATGATAATCGCCATGATGACTATATATATATATATATATATATAACGAGTTTGGATATGTCCAGCTTGTTGTTCATTTATTGCGATAGCCGGCGTCGCATGCATTCGGGCGAAGAAATCGCGTATACTGCATACGTGTAAGTGCAAGACGAGAGTATATATATAGCATCGCGGTATGCGTTAAATTTTTTCTGGAATAATAAAATCTTGTTTAGCGAACAAACGCTGCGATATTGAAAACGTGACGTCTTTCGAACAGCTTGCTAAACCGAAAGGCAGTCCCAGCTAAAGTGCAGCGCAAATTTAATCAATTAATTATGTGGAGTTTCACGTGCCAAAAACACGGTGTACTATTACGAGGCACGTCATATAGTGGCGGAGTCCGGGTTGACCACCTGGAGGGCTCTAACGTGCCCCCAATGCACGGTGTACACCATGGTGTTCTTGCGGCCGCCGTAGCCGCGGGATTTGATCGCGCGCCCTCGGGCATAGTAGCGCCAAGCCACAGCCGCACCATTAATTGCCACCACGGCGGGTGGTGCAGCGCCAAGGTGTACGGAAGTGGAAAGAAGTATACGCTATGTTATATACCAAAGTCGTGTGGATACCCCTATGTGACGATAATAGTCGTATATAAGTGCATACCAAGTACACACTTGGTACAATCTGAACATGTATACACAGCCATCATATGTATACTTATTAGCAGTAATTAAGCTACGAAGGCTGCCTGCTGAGACTCGTAGACTCAACTTTATTGCCGTTGAACCTGGTGCGCGCACGGCTGGAATCTATAGATGGAACCGGCAACAGTATACAGAGTCGATATACACCAGACGCAGGAAGGAATCGAAACAGATTCAGGGCCGGCAGGGAATCGAAACAAACGTCGATGGGCCTGACGTATACGTTGGTCCGATCGAGGCACTCGCTATAGACTATATCGGCGGCCGTTCAGAGGTATATATACACGGCCCTCGCCTCGGAGCGCACGCAATCGGACTATATGGCGACACGATAAACTCCGGGAAATGCGCGCATCATGCAGCTTGCATGCTCTCGGCGCGATCCGCAACGCGCGAGCCATAACGGACCCATTCTATAGCTGCGCGCGTGGCCGTCACAATTTCCGTGCGACGGCATCGAGCGCGGGCATTCGGTACTATACGTGAGTGGGTCGAGGATGTTACCACGGAACGCGCTACGTCATCAGCCATACGGGCGGAGCAGTAGTATGTATAGCCACGCCTACTCGCCGTAAGCACTATACACGCGATCAGCTGAAACGTTCAGCAATAGATGGTGTTAACAGACATGGACCACACCGGCACGCTTTACTTAACTGCAGTGCGCGAAGCACGCTATTCAGTTAAGAGTGCTGCCGCGTTACGATACGTGGAGGCGATCAAAGAAAGTAAGATGTCCAGCAGAACGCGGAGGACATTCACATCCGCGCGTCGGAAAGTAAAGCTTGAAAAGGCGGACACCGAAGATTAAAAAAAAAAATGATTTCACCTGTATTAGAAAATTGCCCTTTTAGAAAACACCCGACAAATCAACATCAACATGCACGTTCATGAAGAGGCTTGGAAAAGCTAGAAATGACGCGAAAAAGAAGAAAGGGCGGCGATGCCACCACGGCATTCTGGCGCCACTGCCGCTCGCCGTGCACATGACGTCATATATATTTTCACGGCGTCTGCTCGCGAGCCTATTATCAGTCTGCAAATGGACTGCAGTGTGTTCTAAAAGAGCCACAGCTTGAACATGGAAAGTTTCGGGAACGCCTACCGAACCAACGCGGCCCAAGCGCAAAACACGTTGAAATCTGTGACGTGACGCTGACGCACCGGCGCGAATTCACCAACAGCACTTTGACCTTTGTTTCGTCTTCTGATAATCAACCTTTTATATCAAAATTGGCGAAAATAAGAGTTCCCGAACAATCCTTTATTAGTCTAATCGAATCTGGCATATTTCTTTATATATCGCCCCTTTGAGCAAGCGTCTGTACACGTACCGCGAACGAGCACACAAACCGCGTCCTCCTCAACTGTTTCGCGAGTCCCGCACGGTGCACAATGGTCGGTCTAACGAGAATCAGAAAAGGCGGCTCTCCGGCGCGGCGCGAGCCATCAATCACGGATTTAATCGGAGACCGCGCAAATCCCGGACGCAGCGCCGTTCGTCAGCATCTCTCTCTCTCTCAAACAGAAAGAGCGTCGCGGCGTCACGAACGCTCGACTCCGCGCGCAGCGTTGAAGGGAACAGGAAAGCCCTGCTTCCGGCCCCGCAGCAGCTGAGGGTGAAACGCGGCAGAGTGCGTCCTAATTTCTCGCCCGCCTGTCGGGTTGATCCCCCTCCCTCACCGATACTAAACTTCTCCCACGTCGAATAGGCACAGGCACGGCACTGCGGTGCCTGCGTCGATAACCCTCAGCAGCTACGGCAGCTTGTAAATACAACTGTGCAACATGGCCAAGTACCATGCGTGTCATATACGCCGAGCTTGATGCCTCAAAATGCGCGGAAAACTTGAGGCGAAGTCCACAGTTTCGTTTTCGGTATGCTGCAGTAAGTTTCGACTGTGGATAGTTCGACAAACTAATTACTAATCAATCAATTATAATTACTACACTCGTTAGGTACTACCTCAAGCAACTTTCATCGTATAGCTTACTTCACATAAATTTTATTTGTCCTGCACGCGAATCTCCTCTCCATGAGCACGAATAAAAGGAAACAAAGTTGTTCCAATGTGCCTCGACGTGAAACGACGTGTTTGGGGCATTATATAGGGATAACACGCTATACACCACATATGCTTCCGCTCGTCCGCAAATTGCGGTTCGCGAACGGCGGCGGCGGCCGACGAAACAACGAACACGCAATAAGCCCGCGCCGTCGCGCGTACAAGGGCAAACTAAACGTCCCAGGAAGAGCGCATTAAAAAACGCGGCACACGTCCCTTCTCCTCCACCCCCGCCCCCTTTCGGGCAGCAAGCAGTAAGCTCGGTCGACCTGCTTTTTCACCCGTAACGGACGGACGTACGACGCAGCGCTCGTGGGTGACAGAGGGGCAGGCGGGCTTCCAGTTCAAGGTCAGCGGAGGAGAGCACATATACTACGCCCCGCTCGAGGTGCGGTATCGACCGATTCGACCCCCGGCACCAACGTATATAGTAGTCGTAGTATTATAGTCGCGCACCTCGGTCGAAAAGAAAATGGAGCCGGTGCGGCGCACCGGCAAGACGAATGGGAGTGGGAGGAGGAAGTAAGCGCGACAGCGCTGAATTTTGTTTAAGCGATGTTTATTTCCTTTCTCTCTCTCACTGACTTTCCCGAGGGCCACCCGCATCGATCTCTTAACAGTACCTGTAATGCGCTGCCTTTCCGACACACGGCTGCAGACGAAGAAGGCACGCACGAGATAGAGGAAGGCAAAATATAAATATACACGGAAACGGAAGCGCGCGCGGGCCGCGGTCAAACAAGAACACGGGCGGCCTGCGCAAGTAGCTTCGTCAATGCGATAGCACGCTTAGCGAGAAGGTATACAAACGAAGAACACCGCCGGTCGTACGAAACACGGCTGCCGCCCGCGTACGCCGTATAAAGTACGAGTATAAGAGTCTATAGACATCTGCCTTTAGGGTCTCAAAAGCAACTGCATAGGAATCTATCAAAATTTGTCTTTATAGGGTCTGTAAAGCAATTTCATGGTAAGGTTCTATAGACATTTGCATTTAGGGTGTCAAAAGCAACTGCATAAAATGTTCTACAAAAAATTGTCTTTAGCATCTCTAGAGCAATTACCTCGATAAGTTCGATAGAAATCCGTCCTTAGGATCTTAAAAGAGAGTCCATTCAGAATTTCTATAAAAATGTGTCTTCGGAGTTCCTATAAGAACACGGAATTAAACTTTGGAACTCTACTGGAAATTTCTATAGGCAATACAGATAAACGCAATCCAGTTCTACTGAACAAATTGAAAAGATTCTAAAAACCCACATTCATTCGTTTTTTTTTTTTTTTTTTTTTTTACAGCGTAAGCTGTTAAGGGGTTATCCCAATAGCCGTTTCTGGTCGCGATGATGCCGCCGCCGCCCCGTAACCGCTATCGCCGGAAATGCGAAAAAAAGCTCTGCGCCGGGATCGAACTGAGGCCCGCTCAGTGGGAGTCGAATACTTCACCACTAAGCCACGCAAGCGCTTGCTATCACGCAGAAGAAAAATTTCCTTTATACGCGCCCTGCGCCTCTGCGCCTGCGCGCATAGACAGCTGCGCGCCGACGACCCGAGCCTCCGCCAGTAAGGTGGCGCCATCTAGTTAACGTGCCTGCAGCCGCCGCGTGCGACGAGATGCGATTCAGACGAGGCGCGCAGTCAACGCCATCCCGATGTTAGATGTGCGCCTCGTATTCTCGGTACCTCTTCGGTACAGGTTATGGCGTCTCCTCGCAAGGTACGAACCACTGCTGAAGAAGCGAATCGTAGAGCTACGTGCGCGGCTACAACCAGGCATCAGCTCAGCAGACTGCTGCAGGCTCAGCAGACTGCTGTGCAGAGAGCATTACAAGCCGCAGCTCACCGTCGACGCCGACGCCGTGCGGACAGTTCAGATCGTTCTCGTCAAAATCGAGGCGAAGACACTTTGTCGCGAAGACCTCGTTGAGCGTGGTGCCGAAATTGGAGCTACTCTTGCGCCGCTCAACCAGCCGCACAGGCCTCTGTGACTTTTTGTAAAGGTGCCCATGAGCCGTCTCCCGCATGCGGTCACACGCGAGAGAGAGGCACAGCGTCGCTCAATGCGCCATTTCAGCAGAGCTTCATCAGCTAAAGATTGAGAGAAAAAATAAGAAAAAAGCGCTAACGAGCGCAACTGTCCCGCGCACTTGACCTTGACACATCTAACGGTAAAATGAGAACCGAGTTATGCGATACGGTTTAGAAACGCTAATCGGCGCCCTGCCGTCGTTTTCTTGCGCAAACATATCTTACACGATTACAGGATAAGACATGTGCCTTCAGTGGCCAAAGTCCGGAGCCGAGTCAGCCTATTCTAATGGCATAGACAGGGAACGCCCACCATCCCGAAGCGCCGGAATTCAAGGCTGACGGAGACGTTCCGAGTATTTGGTAGACAAAAAAGCGGGAAAGACAGAGCCGGCGTCACTACAGGCATAGATAATTGTGCGATAGATAGGTGGTGGTCTTAATGGAGAAATAATGTATAGAGATAGGCGAAACGCTAGGCTACGATAGATGTATGGCAAAACCTGAATAGCTGAAGTAGGCTAGGTGATTTCAAGTGGCATCGCCGCCCCGTATCAAAAAGGGATGCCAATAGAAACCATCATCTCAGCCAATCACGTGCCTTCTTTTGTGCGGTCGTGCGCTTCGCGGTTTGGTTAGGAAGGCTCCGTCCGTTGCCTCGGAGATCGCAACGGCTCGTTGGCAACGCTCCACCGACGCGACACGCGGAAAGCGACATGTATCGGCCAACTATACAACTCCTGCCCGGCTTCGAGCATGGCTCCCGAGATGGCACGCGCTGGCAGGTATCTGCCAGCGCGCGCAAATCTCCGAGGCCACGGTTCGAGAGACTACCAAATCACGGGGTTTCCCGTTTCTCGGACACTACAAGGAAGCGAGGAGGGACCGTCAGCCGCCTCCTTAAAATGAGAAGTGTGCGCAGGCAATCGCAGACTGAAGTGTTTAAGCGGCGAGCCGGCTTTTTGGGAACCGGCTGCCACTCCACGCGTCGGTTCACCTATACACGACGAGACCCCCCCTCCATCGTGCGATATGCGTCCGTCTGCACGCGTGTGTCATGCGGTATAAAATCGCGCCGACTGCACTTATCCGAGGTTCCACGAAACCTCGCACATGACACCGGCATATATAGAGTTCGACACCACCGCGAAGAAAAAAAAAAAAAAAAGTAACACGAGGCGACCTCATTACGCGCGTTCCGCGAACCGAGGGCACTCGAGATAGCAATGGAGAACCGACACGAGGTGTAGTGTTATGCGTACACGTACACAATGAAAGCACCGCATCGTACCAGCGCGGCTCGCGCGAGTCTGCCAACCGATAGCATGTGAACGGAGAGGCCATCAGGCGTTGAAGTACACCTGTAAAAATTAATTAAATTGCGGAGTTTTACGTGCCAAAACCACGACCTGATTATGAGGTGCGCCGTAGTGGGGGACTCCGGAATAATTTGGAGCACCTGGGGTTCTTTAACGCACACCTAAATCTAAGTACACGGGTGCTTTCGCATTTCGCCACCGTCAAAATGCGGCCGCCACGGCCGCGATTCAAACCCGCGACCTCGTGCTCAGCTAGGAGCCCAACACCATAGCCACTAAGCAACCACGGCGGGTCTGAAATACACCTGTCCGTTTGCAAAGCAACGAGAAATGAGTGAAGGCTCTAAATGGAAAAACGGCATTCAAATTAAAATGTGGAGTTTACCGTCCCGAAACTCCACAGAACATTTTTTTTTTTTATCACCTCGGCCGTTCATTCTTGCATTTCGCCCCCGTCGCCATGCGGCCGGGAATCGAAGCCGCGACCTCGCGCTCAGCTGCGCAACGGCGGGTAAAGATCGAGCGGCCTTTGAACTCGCGTAATCAACCTGCCGATTTGAAACTACAGCGCATTACGGCGATCCGACAGGACGCCCATATTAGAAACGACTGAAATTTCGCGTATTATGCGAGCTATACTCTTGACTGCAGCGCTGAAGGAATAAACGTGGTGACGACACAGACGCATGTGTCAGAAGCATAAAAAGAGGAGACAAAACATAATGCGATGGGAAGCAAACCTGCGCTGCATACATCACTTAACGCAGACTATATACAGTGTGTTCCAGCGAACACTTTCAAAAATTTTCAAAGGTTGCCTGCCGCAGATAGTACAATTCCAGTTCACGAGCTGGTCGACTCGAAGATCGAGTCGCGGACATTACTTGCTCAAAAACTTGAAACGCCTAATCGGGCAATTAACAAAAATTCGCGAATTAAGTTTAACTAATTAACCTACACGACCCACATTGCAATTTACAAATTCTAGGCGCGGAGTTCGCAAGGCGGATGGATCCACTTGGAAGGAATTCTGAGGATGAGACCAGCTTCGAGATATTCCCGAACTCTGCGGAGAAATGCGTTGGCATTCCGGCTACTTTCTTAACAAAACGTCGTTTTATGCATTGAAGCGCAAAAGTAACTGGAACGCCAGTGCATTTCTCCGCAAAGTTCCAGCCAGTCGCACTGAATGACAATACGCATCATCGCTCGCGCGTCCCGTCGTTCACACACGTTTGGCCGCACAACACCGGGCATGCATACGTACTATACACACGCCCGCATTTCACACGCACGAAAGTCCGGTCGCGACCCCCATTCAAGAAGCAAGGCGGGACCAAAAAGAAAGGAAAACGAAAGAGGCGAAACCCTCGACATTTTCCTTTCAAACGCAAATCCGCTCGAGCAAAGCCCCGCGCCGCTACTCGAACGTATACCACCGAGACCTCGTTCACACAGGCACAACAACACGGCTCGAACGGGCCCATCCGGGCGCGCCGCCCATTTAAAAATGGGGGACACGGAGCGTCAGCTCAGGCGATGTTCTTTTCTTTCCTTTTCCTTTTTTTTCTTTCTTTTTTCTTTTGGTCTCGCAGTAAAGGAGAGGCAGAGGACGAAAAAGCGAAAGCCGTCGCCACCACACGTGGTATATAGGTACAAACCCGCAAGGGATGGTCGCGACGGTAAACTAAGGCTACTCGCGTCCTTTTACGCAACCGAATCAGTGGCTCGAAGGCCGAACCACGACGTATACCAGGGTCAGGCCGCACGGCGAACAGCGATAGTGGAAGATAACGGCGCAGAGAAAGAGGGGCAAGATAAAGCCGATGCGCGCGCGCTTTTCGAGGATAATACAACGCCCAAAAACCCCGCATACACGAGGCTGTCAGCGCTCACTCGCACCCGCATGCAAATGACGCGGCAAAACACGACACAGAGAAGCCATACCTTGAGGGTTTTTTTTTTTTTTTTTTTTTTTTTTTTTTAACCTCACAACCCCCTCCCGTACGGACGACGCGGGCTTGCGCCGGAAAGCTCGAGGTCACTACAGGAAAGCCAACCCGCTCTCTCGCGCGCGTTTACACACACGCCCTGTTCGAGCAACGCGTTCGGCAATCTTCGTTTTCGTTTATTTTCCTTTTTTCTTCCCTCTTCTTGCTGAGCCCTTCGCCCCTTCTGTCGTCATTTCACCGCTGTCTTTTTCCTCGCCCCGTCCCCCCTCTCAGCACCTTTTGTTTGTTTTTACTTTCTACTAGCATAAGGCGAAGCGTGACCCCTTGCCCTGCGCGCTGAATTCTGAATAGAGGTCGCGTTTTTGCATACCGGAGGATAGACGCCGTTCTTTTGCCGCGACGGCGGGCTCTAGCAAAGTGTCAGAGCATTCTAAAGCTTAAGAAAAAAAAAGAAAAAGAAAGAAAAGGAAAAAAAAAAAAGCTGCGTTCTGCGCGCCATCAGCCCTGGCACCGGCCTAGAGCTAAAGCCGCGCGGTTGCGTGCACAACGGAGACGGTCCTGGAGGATTTACGCCCGTAATATCGGATAGCGCCGAGCCAGTCGACGCGTCATATATGCGCAAGACGCCCAGGCCTGACGAATATAATAAAAAAAAAAGGAAAGAAAACAAATTCACGCAGAAACTCCTCCGGGAGTATATGGGTAAGCATTGCGCCACTCGCTCATTTCCACGCAGCCCCGCTGTCATTATGAATGTTGTGAAACTTGATCGGACCATTATAAACGACAGCGCTGCGGCGACACCAACTGCATGCTGCGGACGCCGGCGCAAGGTGCATTGATGATGCAAACTACTGCAGGTGCAGTGTAAGAGAATTTTCACCCTCAAAAATGAATAAGCATGTAAATCGATCTATAACTAACACGCTTATACACCCAGAAAGAGTGTAAGGGTGTGAGGTATATGCAGATATGAAAAAGCCCTTGTTCACCATTTAAGGGCGTAAAATATTTTACATCGAGGTGGCGCCAGGTGCGCTGATGACGTTCCGATCAGTATAAGCCGTTATCGCTCTTTAGCGCCTTATCCATCCGCGTCGAACCATTATCAACCGTACTCCGGCGGCTACTGCGTATGGAGCGGTCGCGCGGGCCCCATCTCGAAAGCGATCTGCAATGGGGGCAGAGTGCGCCGAGTGCTGGACAGGTTCGTGTGCGCTGTGTTCTCGCCGCTTAGTTGTGGTTGACGCGAGACGCGCGGTATACATATCTGGAGAGCGATCTGCGATGGCGACCATATGGGCGTCGGCAGGCGGGTGCGAAAGGGGAACTTCCTAGCTTAGTCGATAGATGAACGCACACCACGCTAACATTGACGTACACACTAAGGAGGTTAACTTCTGCTTCTTCGATGGATCGAAGCGGAGTAGCGAAGAACTGTCGAGGGCGCTTCGACGCACGTATATAACGTGGCGCTATACAGCACGCCGGAAACCCTCGCACAGTTACGTCAAGCTATACCTTCCTAACTGAAACGTTATACTCCTCATCCGGTCGAGTACAATCGCGCCTATAAACTGAATCCTGGTAGCGCGAACGTATAAGACAGCGCACAAGACGAGAAGATATACGAGCTGGTGCAGCTGCCGCGCGCAAGCTATATAGCGCAGCTGCATGCATGCAGTATCAAGTTTATTGCGCGCAAATATTCGCCCCTTTACAAAGCACACCTGCAGCGCGCGCGCAACACGAGAAGTGCCTATAAGCGCGAACGTCAGCGCTGTCTCAACAATGTAGAAGAAACACAATGCAAATCAGAAGAAAAATACACACACACACGCGTGCGGGCGGCCGCTCAACAAGCGTCGACAGGGCGGAGACGGGCAGCTATCAAGCTATAGCACCTGCGGCCCGTTATAACGGCAGCCGCATCTCGGACACGTCACACCGTCGGAACAGCTATATAGGGCTCGCATCGGCGGCAGCTGCGGCCAACTGGGTCCACAATAAAACCGCGTCGTGGCCAGGGGCTGGCATGCGTTGGCCAACGTGGGGCGCTGGCGGCTTTGCGCGTATGGATACAGCGCTCGGTCGCGTATACAGGCCACCCAAGAGACAGCGCATACATGTGGCGATTGGGCAAATAACACACACACACACACACACACACACACACACACACACACACACACACACACACACACACACACACACACACACACACACACACACACACACACACACGATGCCTATATAAGCCCCTCCCAACCCCCTGCACACCATGGAGACAGTGTACAAGCGGCGCGTTTGCATCGTCTAGCGTTACGACGCGTCCCGACGCGTTCCCCAGAGGAAACGCCAAAAGCACACAGGCAGCGTGAGAGATTCGTTCCCGGCGGCTGGGAAAATAAGCGAGAAAAAATAAAAATAATCTGCCTCCCATTCGAGAAACACGAGCGACGCGTACACGAGGCAGGTGCGCTATAGGACGATCGACGAAGATGCTCGTCTCTCGCGCGAGAACACGGCAGCCATCCATCACTCACGCGGTGCGATTGCTTCCAAGAACCAAATGCTTCATCCATCGAAGCAGACACCCGAGCAAACAAGGCATATATGCGCACGCACGTACGCACGAACACGCAACCCTATTCGACCAACGATATCTTACAAAGTTCTTTGCTTCCGTCGACCGGGCGATGAACCATGCGAAATTGTGTTTACCCAACCTAAATGCATGTCTACGAGAGACAGAGTTCAGCGAACCAAGTTAACCAGTCTCTCCGATGGAGGGTCAGTGTTCGGTGTCATAATAGAAAAACACAACAGGAGTCGGACACACACCGTGTATATCCTTCAAAATGGCGCGGAAAGCGAGGTCTTCTTGGCACTTCGTCATTTCTTTCATTGGTGTTCAGAAACGCACTCTGCAGGTGGCCGGCAACCACTAGCGGCGACAACCGCGTGCAACGCCCATTTCCGACGTATAGTGATATTGCGCGGCGGCTATTTCACGCGCAAGCTGTAATCGGGGGCTAGCTGTAGATCACGTTTCACGCGTTTCCTGCGTGATGAAACTGAAAACGAGAACCCGGACGACAAAAAAAAAAAAAAAAACATTCCTCTTAGTCGCGACTTCACCAAGTATGCGTATCGCGCGCGACGTGAACAGACAGCGCGCCAACTCGGCATCAAAAATACGCCGCAAATGCGCTCCCTGAGGCAGCTGCTTTGTATACGCGCGAAAAGAACAGACATGCTGTGTCGATTAAGTGGGGACTGAGGTGTTAACGCACTTAAATATGCAAGTGTGAAGGAACTCCCTCTTTACGTTCTGCCTCCGAAATTACCTATATAATCATGACATATAGTGATGGCTTTGATATACTGTTCTCAATCTATTTCTGGACCATTTATACGTGTATACGCGTGTTTATTTCACTGACAGCTATGTTTTATGCTTTCTACCACTGCTCGCTGAATTCGAGTTTTGCTCATTTTCGGTATTTAAAAGCTAGAATGCCATGACTTACTCGTTCAATTCCCCCCCCCCCCCTCCTTTTCTTTCTCTATAACCTTTGACTATGTATGCTTTTGATTCACACTCCCAATGCTATGCAAAACAAGGAAAGACCCACCCGACTTTAAAAGAAATCTTTCTTAAATTACTGATACATGTACCGTATCAGCGCAATTCGTTGCTTCTAGTGAGTAGCCATAATCCTGCCTCGTGTAAAGTTCCGGACCTGGAAACCATTTATAAGAAGAAGTATACGGGCCTTACACGAACAAACGCGGTATATTGCTTTTCGTGTTCTATCCTCCATCTCACTGCGTCCACATAAGATGGAGGCGGATAGCAAAAACAACGCTCATGTACAGCGCGCGTTGTGGGCACGTTACAGTGAACCGCAGGTGGTCAAAAATAATCCAGATCGCTACAATACTGCGCCCCTCATGAGACATTGACTAGCTTCGTGCAGTTAAACCTCACGAATTTGTTATCAAGGCCTTTACCACGCATGGTCATTCTACAATCTGAGCCATATACCATCTCTCCATCCATACACCACCCCCATCTCTCTACCATCCGAGTTCTCTTTGTATCTTCGTGTCATCCAAGCCGGCATGCATGCCAGATTGGATGACATTTCTTCCCCCCTCCCCCCCTTTCATAACGTTGCTTACTATCCTCCTCTCAGGTGCGTGCAACGCCCACGAGCGCCCACGTCCCACGCAAAAACCGAGACAGAGACAACCCCCATTTCCCGCCGAACAACTCTCATTACGCACAGTCCCGGCTCAAATCCCGCGGCGCAATTCTTAATCCGTCCGCTCATTCTCATCCTCAATCCATTCCGGTTTAGATGACTATCCTTTTCTTATATATTGTTCGGTTACAGCGTCTCGCATATACAACAGGGAAGCAAGCAGCAGCTATAGCAGCTACAGCAGCAGCAGCAGCAGCAGCAAAAAAAAAAAAAAAAACCGACGTCTCCGAGTGCAATCAATCGGACGCGCACGCACGTCACGACTTCAGCATCCACCACCAACAGCAGCGGTGTCGACCGCGCGGAAGAAGAGCAGGAACATTCGCGTCCGCAGGTTCAACGTCCGCGACCGAACGAGACACAGCGCGCCGTCTCCGGCGGGGGTGGAGGACACACACACACACCGCTGCGGATTCAAGCGGCGAGTGGGGGAATGGGAGAAGTATGAAGAAGGGAAAGGTTCGCGCTATATCGTCTCGTGCCTCTCTATACCGAATAAAGTTATTTCCTCCTCCTCCTCTCAACGAAGCCCCCGGCGCGTGCCGCGCTCCTTGACCTTTTCGCCCGCCGCGCGACTCGCGTCGGTCGCTGGTGGAGCGCGCGGGCACGCTGCTCCATTTCGTTAATGAGCGCCGTATTATTCCTACACAGTCTGTGATGTGGTAATAACACGAGGAGGCCGCAGGTGCTGGTTTCGCATCGTTCCTCGGGTCAAGACGACGGGCCGAGCAGCGGTGGAGGGACACCCTTGCATGCATGCACTAAACGGAGCCCGTCATAAAAAAAAAAAAGCTGCGGACGAAGCCTTGGGCTCAAATATCAAGCAGCCACAAGTGTACCGACCGACCAATTGATTGATCGATTTTCCTAGACGTACTGTAGCGCCGTGTGTAGGCGTACGAAAAGTGGTAATAGTGCAGCGTCCTTGCCGCAAAAAGTGAAAGCACGTCTGGAAATAAGCCGGTCTACCCAACGATTGATTGATTGATTGATGATCTGCTTGATTGAAATTCGTCTCTAAGCGACACAGCATCCTACGTGAGAAACGCCACATGGAGAGTTCCGGATTAAGTTTTCATCCTGCGCAGGTTCTTTAACGTGCACGCGAATCACGGCACACAGACGTTATTTTAACAGCCGAGGTGTTCTTAGTCGAGCGTCGACGGCGCCGTCACGCAGGAGCAAAGCCGGAGAGGTCACCTGACCCGCTCGCCGGGAGGAGAGGAGCCGACCAATCGGCGCGCGCGCCGGGGAAGAGGCGGAGAGGCGCCGTTGTATAATAGCAGTATAATAACCGGCGTTTGCGCCGCGCGCTCTTCGTACGGCGTCCATCGCTGTTAAAAGAAACATACGCGACAAACGCAGAAACAGAACGACCACAGCTCCACTGTTTCGACAGATTTCACTTTGTGGAACTGGCTGCACTTTTTTTTTTCATTCAGCCTCCATTTGAACGCGGTCTAAGAATTGAACAGGTAATCAGAACGCATCATAATCCCAGTATAGAAAGTGATAGAGGCCACCGCGGCGTATCGTCTAACGCATTTTTTCTGCATAAATTAAATTCAAGAGTCGAATATTATACAGCAACTTTCACAAACGACTACGCTTATAGAATCAGCTGCATTTGCGATAGCAGTGCGGCCACTGCAGCCAGCGGTGAGAAATCGACCCGGCGCTTCTGTCACCGGAGTCGCAGCGCACTTTGAGTGATCGGAAGGCATGCAATACGCGCGAAGAAATTTTACGCAGCAGTTGGCGCTACGCGCGCAGCGAGACAGAAAACAAATGAAAATAAAGGAAAGTGCACGCGAGATTTCAACACCGGTCAACGTTCGAGACGCGTCGGGCGAAAAATGTCTGCAACTTGTTTCTCTTTATTCCGCAGAAGACAACTTAGTGCAACAATCACGGCGCGCCGTGATTGTTCTCCGAGTATTAGTGCCACTATATAAAGAGTCAACGAACCGCGCATATATTCATGGTGCAGACGTACGTCGCCGCCATCCCCTACAGCTCACCGCCTCAGCCGACGCAGAATTGCGGATTTGCGACGTGATTTGCACCGTCCCGCAATCACCGTCTATATACGCTCCGTCTCGACAACTGCGTGCAGCAAAGATGAGGCTATATGTATATGCAAGGATCGCGTCAGTCGATCAGTTACACTTACGAGCCGTCCCACTTAGAGCCGTTACAGTTAGAGTTACACTTACACTGCGTTCCGAGCAACGCTCGTCCATTGTACGCCGTGAAGCTTGATTCCATCCAGACGGCATCGAATTAAGCAGACGACGAAAACGAAGCAGACGACGCAATTAGAGCGCACCGTGCCTTCTGCGGTTTCTCCTTTGATTGGATGACGCGATCCGTACCTTTCCCTGCACTGCACGGTACTTCGAGAGATAGAGTATATATAGGGGCTCAAAAAAGCGGCTCGCGAGCCGAGAAATAGAGCGGACTGCGACGGGCGAGTGGAGGCTTGAAAGTGATGGTGCGTTGGGAAGACTATATAGATATACTGCGAGAAGAAGATGATTGGCACTCTTACGCAACGCTCGCCTTCCCCACGCAGCAGCTGAACCAGCAGTGTACAGCAGCAGTCAGGGGAGGTCGACGTCGCCTCGCTGTTTCACGTAATCCATCGATTATTCATACCCGAGGTATAGATGGATGACGGACGGATCGGGTGAGACGTCGCGCGCCTTTCGTGCACGCGTGGATTCGGAGGCTGAAGGAAAGTTATAACGTCGACGTCTTCGGCCTCACCTGCTCCGAGCACGCGTATATGCTGTGTTATTGTTATTATACGAACATATACACGAGCCAATATAGATGTCCCCGCGCAAGCGCGCGGACACGATTATTCGGCAAGAAGCGCCTCTCATCAGCAAAGGTTGTGTGTGCGTGTGAACCCTTTTGTGGAAGTTTGAACCCCGGGGCAGAAAAAAAAAATTGGAAGGCAAATGACGGAATAGAAAGACGGCAGGTTTCTTGGGAACACGACGTGCGCCCACAGCTGTCGTATACGGTCAAAGGCGGCCACAAGGGACAGCTCGGTGTGCCGTGTCCTCAGACAAAGGCCGCTACCCTAATTGTACCAATGCGATGGAAAGTCACCGTCTCCGTACAATCAAGTAAACACAGTGACCGAAACTATAGCTGCATGGGTATGCGCCCAAATAAGCGCGCTACGAACAGTGGTGCTTCCTTGTCTGCATGGTTAACGTGCTGCGCGAGCAAAGGCATCCCGAGATAGAACGGCAGCCACGGAGTCTTGATTGATCGATCAATTTGACTTATCGATTTCAAACGTCCCAAAGCAAGACGAGAGACGCCGTAATTTAACTTTGCCTACCTGGGGTTCTTCAACGCGAACCTAAATCTATAAGTGTACACTATATATAGCGCGTTTGCATTTCGCCCCCACCCTATAGATGCGGCTGCATGCCACGGTCGGGAATCGAGCCCTCGACTTCGTGCCCAGCAGCAGAACGGCCGCCATAGAGCCACTGAAGTACACAAAGTGCAAGCACGGCGAATAAGGAACTGCGGCGTTAGCCGCAACTATATAGAAGAACGCTGGTGCTTCAAAGGGTGCGCACAGAGGTGTGCCAGCAAAGGGCAAACGGAGTGTATATAGGCCTATACAGAGCCATCAATATTTCTCGTTTTTTTGCCCCATCAGCCGAAATACGGGCGTCGCCCAGGCGACACTGCGGGTCGCGTCGTTCCACGCCCTGCAGAGAGGGGAAGGAGGTCCCGCACGTACACGGCAACGACGGCGGGCACAAGTGTTGGTTACGCGATCGAACGCCACTCTGCGCACCCCCCCCCCCCCCTCTTCTTTCTTTTTTTTATTATTATTTTCTTATCCTGTCGTCCCAATTTGCACTGCACGAAGAGGACCGGGCCCGGGCGCGGCCCCGGCTGCCTTGGATGTTTTTTCTCGCCGTCGCGACTAACGGGCACCGCGCATATACACGTGCATTCGAGTATATGTAGGCGAGATGACGTCCAATACATCTTTACTGATCACGTCGTCCGCTGCTGTCCGCAAGGCGTTGCTGCGCAGTCGGGTGTTTGCCGCTACGAAGCGTGCGCCGCGAAGTTCGGTACACGCTGGAATTGTGGTGACCAAGGCGACATTTGGGAATGCGTCGGCAACAGAGTTTGAAGTTGAGCTAGCTGGTACGCGCGACTGAGCTCGGAAACGCCGACAAAGAAGTCACAACGAGGTGAGGCAAACGCAGCACGAGCTGCCTCTCAAGCACTACCGCTTTTCGAGTTCAGAAAGATCACGAATAGCGCGACTGAGCGCATCCACTCAAAGTATAGTCAGTCAATTAACGCAGTAATACAGAATATAATAAAAGAAGCTTTCACTGTACTATATTTGAATACTGACGACGATGGTAGCAATTTTTACAAATGGATGCGAAAGAACCGCGAACGTCGCAGCATCTCGCGCTCCGACCGCCAGCTGGCGCCACGGTTAGTATATATGACCTATAGAGTTACTGTATAGAGTAACTCACTCAAGTATATGACCTTATAGGCTATGCATGGTCTGGGTGTTAGCACCACACCGCGGAAATAAATGAGTGCGGAGCTAGGAGTGAACAGCGCAGCAGAGTGAATAGACGCTCTCGCACGATCAAGCAAGCTCATTAGCTCCCACCCGCAGCTTCCTGTACGGACGACTGCCGGACTCACCGAGAAATGCATCACAGCCACAAGCGCGCCGATCGCGTCACTGCCACGCGCGTGCACGTGCATTGATACCCACGACGTGACGCGAATTCGCACGAGCTCGATCAAGGCGCGCGCGCGCGGTCATCAGACGAATTCGCACCGCGCCGACCCTGGCCCATTCACCTCGCCGACAACGCTCCGGTCACGACGAGAGGCAGCGAGATAGCACAGAGCGGTGGCAACAAAGCGGAGACGCGGTCCACACGCACGCGCCGGTCGGTAACGGGTCGCCGGTCACCGATTTCGCCATAGGCCAGCGCGGCGCGCCTGCACCATGCGGTAAGGGGGGAGGGGGCGACCATGGGGCCGTAACGGCGTCGCGTTCCCCCCCGTCACACAACCCCCTCAATTTGTGGCGTGCACTGCTCGTCACGGCGACGCGACTACTGCTGCTGCTGCTGCTGCTACGAGCTCACGCGACGCGGAACCTACAATAACAGACCTCCTCCGCTGCAGTGGAAGTCCCGTTACATTCGGCGGCTCCGTAAAGGGCTGAGGTGGACCGAGCAGCACATCGCTGATATATCGTCGGTAGCTCGAGCGACGCGGCCGTGCGCACGAGGAAGCTGGGCCCGCGACGATTCTCAAGTGTACCATACTTTGGATCCATACGGTACATATAGTTTTAACCCCAATTTGGGGATAGACGAGCATATATATAGACGGCACTGGCGCCTGGGCAGTTATATATAACGTGACAGCCGTCGACAAGCCGAGGCAAAACAGCGTTGCATTAGACGGTAACCTCGCTTGAAAAGCATGTCTGACTCTATACTGAAGCGCGTCGATACGACTGCAGCGTGTCACCTCAGTTTTCCTCTTTCTCTGCTCCAATACGAAAGGCATAATCGTGAATCATCGCCTACCGATACGAAACCTACACCGCGCGGAGTCCTATACATCACTGTGCCCTCCTCGATTCCTTCCTTGCTCGCTGAATTCTCGGCACGAATCCAAGCCAATTCGCTCAGCCATTTTTTTTTTTTTTTCTATGACAACTTCGGAGCGCGTTGTAACCTTCCACGTCACAGGGCGGTCTACACTTGCTCTTGCACGAAGTGAAGCGACATCTCGAGGAACGGCTAATTAAGCCGCAGCCACTGGAACGAACACACCCGAGCGATATATACAGTTGCGCGAAAAACATAATCGCGTATAAACATATAGCTTCGGCAAAACAGCAGCTGCTGACGCCGACAAACACGAGGCCGCGGTGTCTCCATTACTATAATCTTGCACGAATATATGATGCGCGCCGCTCGAAACACACACACATACACACACGGCCGGAAAAACACAGCCCGAAATGAGGCATTGTATAAGTTAGGCGCCATGCGCTACGCGATGCCCTGAAACAGCAGGAAGACGAAGAAAAAAAGGCAGCCTCGCCTGCGCCCACCACGAGGCGAGCTTCTTTCAAGTTTCTCAGCCGCCGCCGCCGCCCCGAATTTGCACGGTGAATGGAGCGCGAGAGGACAGGATGAAAGCAGGCGCGCGCGCGCACACACACACACACAAATACCCGTGGAGAATGAATGAGAGAAAAAAAAAACTGCGTTGGCCGCCTAATCACGCTCTCATTATTGGGTGCAGCGAGGCCCGTCTCCACCCTCCCACTCCCCAACTGTTTCTTTTTGAACTGCGCTTGTGCGCACGCTGCCGCCGTGGCGCGCCAAATTGCCTCGGCGCGCGTCGGCCGGGAGAGAGAGAGAGAATAAACTTTTATTATCGAGGTTGAGTGGAGTTTTCTTTCCCGCCGGGAAAAAAAAGTTTCCGAAGTAGACACGCGGGAGGCAAACGACGGAAGGATGCGAGCTGGGTGAACAGGGAACGCCTCGGACGAGATACTGCAGAGGTATATAGGAGACAGAAATGGCGTAGGTAATCGTGAGGCCGACTCGGACGAAAAAAAAAAAAAACGAAAAAAAAAAAAAAACGAGGAAACGCGTATAGAAGTTGCGATGACAAGATGGGAGATGAGGAAGGACATTCGATGAGAGGGGGGTGGTGCCAAATCGGCACGCCGAACAACGGGGTACACAGCGGCGGACGTAAAATTGAGGTGGGCACAAGCAAAACAATGGGCCACTCTATGCCCGCGCGAGAAACAAGAAAATAGTAAGATGAAATAACTTCGTAAGAGTTTGCAAGAAGTTCCTTGCGAGTGGCCTGCCGCACTCGACGAATGTGCTAGCACATTCGGTACCACGGCTGACCGCCGGCGCCTGTATTTGCCGTCAGTATACTAAATTATACAGTATACATTAAAGCGCGGTTACAAACGCGGGCGAACCTGCAGAAACGTAGCATATTGCAGTCTAGACGCGTTCTCGACTTGTCCTCGTTTAAATATATTCTGACAGTATACGAGTTGATTCTACCCGCGATGTCGGTGAGGGAAGGTTGAAGGTGAGGCCACATTACGGTAGGCAACACGGTGACGTTGACTGCAAGGGAACAACTGTTGATGCAAGCGATGGAGAAGAACAAAGGCTTTCTTTTACAAAGACACTACGGGTGGAAGATTCCGATCGTGTTCCAATCGCGTCACAATTAATTTCTCCTTTAACCGAATATGTCAAAATCTCTCCACCAATCGACCCACCACGTATTTTTTTTTAAGCACCCAGACACTGCCTTTGTCGCATCGTTCGTCCAATGACACCGCGACGCGGTCAGGGTCCAATTACAGCGCCATCACCGACCAACAGCATCTCTAAACCCACAAATTTGTCACGCAAGAGCACGTGGGTCTAATGAAACTGGCGTGCGGTTGTGGCCCGATGGTTAGAGCATCGGACTGCCGTGGTACGAGACCCGGGTTTCGATCCCACAACTATCGGGGCAGGTAACTCTTTCATACCCGGCAGGACTGCAGCAGCAGCAGCCACAGTCATCAAAGTCCGGAAGCGTTCTCTAACAAAGCTTCGCTATAACGCGATCGGGTGACCGGCCATGGACGCAGTAACGAGGAAAACGGCTCTACCGAAACGAGGGACAAATCAAACCCAGTTTCGGAGGCTTATATATATAAACGGCTGTCGCAGTATACAATCCAAAGGCGGGCCCCAAATCGACAAAAGCGAACCTGCCGGCGTGGCGTCCTAATACCCCGGCGTGGCGGAGAGTGGCCGCCGCCGACCACCGAACGACAGACGGCCAGTGCCGGGCCGACCGAAATAGCCTGGCAAACCACGAGGGAGACGCGAGCGGCGGAGTGAAATGCGCCGCAGCGATTAGAAACGCCGGCAGGGGGAGTGAATGTCCCCCCACCGCCCCACGTTTTCGCCGCTTGGTCGTATCACGCGGCCGCGCTGCTGCTCGTGGACTGTGATTAGAAACGCGTCGGGTACAGTATATATATATATATATATATATATATATATATATATATATATATATATATATATATACCACGGCGTTGGAAAGGACGGGCCTCGCAAACACACTAAAGGCGACCACCACCCGGTCAGAAGAGCACCGAGGAACGGGACCACCAATGACGAAAAGTAAACAGCAAAAAAAAAAAAAAAAGGAGTCGAGATTTGATTTCATTGACAGATTGGGACTGCATACCCACAACTAACACGCGCACTCTAGGGACTTCAAAGTGTGCGTGCGTGCGTGCCTGTGTGTGCCTGAGAGAGATACAGAGAAAGTGAATGAGTGACAACGCGTTTTTGCATTCCGACGCTATCGGAAGGCGGGCGAGACAGTCCGAACCCCCTCAACTCGAGCTTAGCAGCAAAATGTCGACTACAGCTTCCACGGACGAGCACTGCGGGAAAGCAGTCTTGCAGCTAGGGCTCCGGCAGCACGATACCGAAACGCCGATAAGGTGAGCCAACGTCGAGTCGACGAGAGCGGGACGCGACGACGCGATGCACCGTTAGTTAACTGCGCGTGCGCAGAACATAACCGGGCAGCTATACACGGCGTAGCATGTACCCACTGCCACGCAATCCGGGATTGTAGCACATCGACGACATTTGTGCACCACGATCGGGGCGGGAGACGTGGTCAGGCATTCCACGAGGAACCACCGAGTGACGCGGACTGCATGTGTAGAGCTGAAGAATCACCCACGGGCACGATGGTTTGCAAATCCACCGCGGTCGCTTGTCACATAGATAGGGACACTAAGTGGAAACGCTAAATCAGTTTATACTGATCGCGCGTTCTTCCAAAACTTCTCTATTTTCTTAAATTCTGTCGTAAGAGGTTGATTACTAGAACACAAATTGAAGGCCGAAATTCCGCATCTTGAATTTCGTGCCGAAACCACAACGCCCGTACCTGTCAGCGTGACGTCGTTTATTTCATGTATCGATCACGACGTCGTGTATTTCATGTATTTCAGGCCGTTAGTATAGCGCAGTATACACGTTCTCGAAACTCGCGTCAAGTTCAGCATTCCTTAAGAATAGAATGAAATCCACCTTAACAAATTTTTTTTCGTATTTTCTTCCCTCTTTTTTTTCATTTGAAAAACAACAATCAACAACCAATATCCATGACGCCACGGCGAGTTGGAGCGGGAACGTTAAAGGCAGTGTCGCCGACCATCTTCGTATTTGCGTAGGCAGATTTTAGGCTCATACCGAGCTTCTCCTATCGGTATAAGAGTGACTTTTTGCATAGTAAGTGGTTCGTGTGGAAAGGGAAATGTTGGCGCTATCTTCTGCAGCCATTGAGGGAGCACGGCTCAGCGCCACTTTTTTCATAAGTAATTTACTAATGCGCAGCTCCTTTCTCTCTCTCTCTCTCTCTCCCTTTCGTTAAGTTAACGCAGTCATCCCTCTTATAGCTATTTTAGGAGCTTGCGAACACCAACCTCTTTATAAAAGAATTCCTGCCTCACGCGCAGCCGCCCACATCTCCCAGAATGAGCACAACATCAATGTTGCTCGAGAAGACGAGGGCAAAAAAAAAAAAAAAAAGAAGAAAAAAGGCATGGCGACCGTACTAGGTAGTAGTAGAAGAAGACAGAGCCGGGCAAACTGCAGGCATAAAAGAGGTGCTCTCAAAATTCCTTATCTGTATCCAAGAGGCATTGCGAGTCGAAAGACGAAGAATACGGAACGGCTGCACGGTGCTTGCGCCTCGGCTCGCGTGCAGCAGCGTTTCACGCACGCCCGCGGACAAAGTCGGGGAAACGAAAACGGACGCGTAACGGCCCCGTTACGCTCTAACTAAACAGCCGGGGAGGTCCGTCCGTCCCCCCTACCCTCCCCCGCTCCGTGCTGGTGGTGGACAGGGAATGGACGGTGGTTTTGCTGCAGTTCCAGGTAATACAGATGGAGACACACGTACGCGCAGAGGCAACCCCCTCGCACGCTTCACGGAGTTTACAACAACCATCACTCGCTCCTCGCTTCTCAAGATTTTGTTGTTATTGTTCTTACTACGTCTCCTTCCTTCTCGAAGTGGCACGCGGCGGGCGGCACGCGCTTATCCAAAAAAGGTGCTCCGGAAAAGATAGAGAGAGGGGAGGGGGGGGGGGGGGGGGGGGGGCGAGGCACGGGCATAAAATTGCCGGTTCGGTTTGGTCAACGGCGCGACGCGAAGCACGCGCGCGCGTCTTTCCTGCAAGACACGCGAGCATGACGGCGAAGACGGACGAGAGGCGCAATTGCTGCTCGCAAACGCTTTATTCGTTTTTCTTCTTTTTTTTTTTTCTTTTTCCTGCAGCGAAGAGGAGAAACGCGAAAACAGAGAAATTGGAGAGACACCGCGAGCTGCTTTGTCCCCTCCGACCCGCGTTATTTTGATCCCCCTGAAGGGATCCGCCGCCCGGCCGCGTCGTCCTACAGACATGACTCGCATGCTGACGCACGTAGCTAGGCGTGCTGCATTCGAACGCAGCGCGTGAACAGAAAGCGTAGAGGTGTATAAAGAGAGCTCGCTTGACACGCCCTAAGAGCGAAGCGCTGGCCGGGTCATACGCCAAAGTTTGACGCGCAATGAGAGCTATACTGCTTCCATATACGCGAAGCTTGTTGGTTAATTGTAACGAACTGGTGCTTACACGCCGCCATGGTATATACGAACACGTACACCCGTGAGCAAAAGTATAAAGGACCAGGGGTTGCGCGATAAAGCCGATTTTTTTTAGGGGCGAAGCACCTTAGGGCCGAGCCTTGTCCCTCGTTGTCCGTAGCTCTGGTTTGCATGGAGACCGCTAGGGGCGCGGCGGTGCACAAGGGCGTTCGTTCCCGACGCGCGCTCTCTTTCTCTCTCGCCCGTAGCTCTGGTTTACCCGAATGATCCCCCGGTTCTTCGCCCCCGGTACTTCGGGGATATATGGTGACTTTTTTTTTTTTTTTGAAACGCAACTTGAAATTGAGGACTACAGTCCAAACTTGGCCTTGGGAACATTTCAGTGTACTCGTCAATTCCAGTAAGCGCGTTAATTACGAAGAAATGCAGATTTTTTTTTCGGCGACCCAGTGGCCCGTGTACTTTTGCTCACGGGTGGGTGTACATGTTTTTTTTTTTTCGTTCGTGTCCGTTTTCTTCACGCCCGCTATACCATACGACTCCTTCCGTAAATAGACTTTCGTAAAAGCAATTGCCAGAGAAAGCTCTGGCGCCACTGCCTGGGGGAACTGCAAGTATACATATAAGGCGTTTCAGTCAGCATGGAAGTGACTCTTAGTACATGGATTTATTTGGCTAAACTTTGTTCTTCTGGCTTCGAACGGCTTTGCGACTTTACAAATAAGATAGTTTTTCAAGAAAAAAAAAGTGTGTTACGAATGCGACAACTAGCCGACGATCGCACGGATGTCACAAAACTTGTTGCCATCGTGCGTTTAGATAAATATGGCTGCTTCGAAAGTGAGAAAGGTCAGGCGTAACAAGTAACGTTAAGACAATAGAACCGCGTAATAAACACCATTCTCAGATCGCAGAGCCAGACGTTCACTCTATTCAGTTTACCATATACAGCCGAACGGCTCTAAAACGAACGCATCTCTACAACGAAATAACCTGTATAACGAAGGAATAATTCTGTGGCGGTTCTATATTAGGTGGCGCGGTGCGCGACCTACAACGAGGTGACTTGTATAACGAACGATTTCGGAGGTCCCAAGTACTTCGTTATGAAGGCGTTCGACTAAAGTAAACTCCACACTGATTCCACAAAGTAAGACACCACTGCACCTCTCGCATTCACGTGCAGCGGAACTATCACAGCAGCTAATCGCCGCATTAGCAGAGAGTTTAGCTATATATGCCACATTGCGGTACGGAAAAGCGCGCGACAGCGCGACAAAGATTTACGTCGTGGCGGTACAAAGGAGTCACAGGGCAGAGGACAGCCGTACTAAAACCGTGCGGCTGATGCCGGAAACATGGTTCACCTAAAGCTCCCCAACGTAAACTGCATTCTGCATGCTATATACCCTACCCGCGGCATTCTGGCTTTTTAACGACTTACCGAAAAACAAAATAATTATTTACTCAATTAGAAGGCGCGTGTCAGCTGTGTACCGCGGCTCGAACGTTGAGCTGACAACGGACACGTCTCGCATATATACAACCGTTCAGTTATGCCCTTTTTTTTGCAACGCAAATAAGCGTTATTGAAAAGTATTCGAAATATTGGGTACATGATCGAACGGGGACACAAGCGAGAATAAGCACCGGCCGCTGGACCCCCAGTCCCCCCCCCCCCCCAGGTGCATCGAAAGCTAGACCGCACCGCAACTATATAAACTCACCGACCAATACCCGGGCCAGACAAGCACCCGTACATATATACATGCATAATATGCCCTACAGTGGCGACCTTCGTGCGGCAAGGTCCGACGGAGTACGCAGGACGCACAGGCTTACTTTATAAGCGAGCGCACCACGCAAGCGAAACATTAAAAAAAAATCGATTCACAAAATGTACATTTAAAACCCCCTCCGCAGCTCATTAGACCCGAGTCACTGCGCACCCACACACTCCAGCATACACACTTCCTCCCGGCAGCCCTTGCAGCATGCGGCAGCGCGTTCGTGCGGTGGCGTAATAACCGTTCTTCCCATCTTTTTCTTTGTTTTCGTTTCCACTTCCTCCGTTCACATATACTGCAACCCCCCACCAACCCGCAGAAGGGCGAGAGCTCGCCTTCCGGGTTTTTTTGAAGGTCATCGTCGCGATCTGGCCCCCGGCGCGCACACAGCGATCGATCGATGGCGCGCCCGGGAAGTATAGTATAGATGATAGTGGGAGGGGAGAGAGGGGGAGGGGTGGGGGAAAAGCCGAGGCACTGCCGACCTTGTCCAGACACGCGAGGCGCCGCGCGACTTGGCGCAACACACGCTGTTCTTCGTCGGCGGCTGTCAACCCCAACACCACCCACCGTATATACACTCCTTATTCCGTCACTGTGGAAACCGTGCCCTTGGCCCAAGTGAGAGTGGGAGGGGAGGGGGGGGGGGGGCGTTCTCTCCGGAACGAGATAAGGATATATCCCAGAGAACAGCGGACGCCGGCGAAATAAAACAGGGCGCGATATACACTATTATAGTAACTGCGCCTTAATATACGGAGGCCTGCCGCGTATAACTTCAACTATAATGCGCACGCTGCGAGGGAAACGGCCGAAAGGGGGACAGAGTCCCGAAGCCCTCGTATTGTACTCTCCTTTGCCCAATATATGCAATTTTCGCACACAATGAGCGATTGAAAGGTTTAGCGCCCCAAAGTTGCAGTCATGGCTATCAGGATTAACTGACTGAGTCTTAAATGTCCCAAAGCCACACACGAACTACACGAGAGCTGTCGTATAGATAGATGGTGGGGTCTGGGTTTAATTTCCACCACCAGAGGTTCATCAACGAGCACCCAAACTCTGTAAATAATTGCCAGAAACTACCTTCTCCCTTAGAGGCTCGTTATTTATTACGTGCACCCGTTGTACATAAAAACACACACACAAGTAGCACAAGCTACAAGCTTGCCGCTGTATAACGTTCTCAGTACACCCAGCGGGCCACAAAAGTTTACGGACCACTGGATCTCAGAAAAACGTTCAAATTCCCGAGCAGCCCGTGGCAGTGGCCACTAAATCTGTATACGACAATGTCGTCGTTAGCATATTCTATATATATTCGTTGCCCCAAATGCAAATACCAGCCCGTGCTGCGAGGCTGCGGAGATATTCAGCTTTTTCTCATATTTCATGGTCCGTAACATTTTTGTGGCCGGGTGTACACGTATAAGGCAAGCGGCCAACCAACACGGTTTACATTGCGCTGGGACGTTCTCGCCCCGACCTATATGCAGTGTCTGAATCCTTCCCGAAAGGTTCGCGATCAACGCCAACCGATCGCACGCACATCGCGAGATCACACGGGCCGCAGCAGGGCTGCATAACCACCCATGCCTGGGCGCAAAAAAAAGCGCGCTCACCCACTCACGCCAGGCACCGCTACCGCCCAACGCGCGCTGCAGATACTCGAAGGCACGATACGCGAGGGCTAACGCACACTTCCTCGACGACACCCACCGACAAAGAAAGACCGAGCAGGACACGGTGCAGCAGCTGCCGACCTATAGTACCACGCCCACTGTACAGGCACGCACAAACAAACCGTGCTAATCGGCCACGCCAGCCGAAAAAAAAAAAAAGAAAAAAAAAAAAGGCTTCTGCGTACGGCGGCCGCCACGCGGTTCAATTCTGACCACTCGATATACAGAGTCCGCGGAAAAGAAAGAAAAAAAAAAAATACTGGACGAGGAAACTGATAACCGCGCGCACGGCACGCCCAGCGGTTAACCGTGTGTATATATATATATATATATATATATATATATATATATATATATATATATATACGACGCAGGTGAGCGAGGAACCGCGTTCTCCTCATTATTATAGACCAACACTTCAGGGTACAGGCTCAAATTACGGACAACTTTTGCAAGGGCCAGAATCTCCCCCCAAACGAACTCGCTGTCTGGACACGGATGGGCAAACCTCAAGGACGCCGCGAGGGCGGAATTAATTCACAAATCGCTTTGTTCGTAAGTGATGTCTGCCAACAGCCGGTCACCTGATCGTCAATAATATGCCCAGCGTGTAACACGATTGGCTGGAAACCGCCTTTACGAGCAGCCCTATAGCGCAAGAACATTATCGCGAATACGCGGGCCACAGCTAGATAGTCGTCGTTCCACGCTTGCACCTATCTGTTTAAAGCGAGCGATCTTAAACTCGACCCTGTTCCCACATCTGTCGGCGCGCCCCGCGTTGCAGGGACTGCGGGCTTGGTGATACGAAAAAGCCGTATGGCGAGCGCGAACGACAAGCGAGCGAGCGAAACAGACACGAGCGCCATCTCGGCCATTTGTTCGGCAAATTTGGCGAGCACAAGCACTGCAAATTCTGGTCTACATACTGTAAGAACACACTGCGCATCCTGTGTTCCTATATAGTGCAAAACCAGCTCCCAAGTATAGAGGGTGAAAGAATTGCGAGTATATTCCTGCTTAGTAGCATAGAGCCAAGACATTCAAAGGTATAGGGAAGCGCGCTTCCCATCATTCCATTATTCCCGGGCAGCATGCAACTAGATATGTGCGTCGGCCGTGATTAGCACATATACGTGCACACAAAATTTGAACTCGACATCCGAGGTTCTCTGAGAAACATTCGTAATACAGATGACCGGCAATATGTAAGAACATATTGGCGGTAATATTGCTCACAGCCATTCCCTACTATAAATGTGGAAATTCGTCTTGAATGTCTTCCAATTAACATGCCTGCTTTAATCAGGCATCTCCTTTCTCTCTCTCTCACTCTTTCTTGTGTCTTGTGGACAGCTATTTCAGTGTTCACGTCGCCACAAAGTGTCAAGCAAGGAGTACCAAAAGAAAACACCTCCCCCCCCCGAAAGGTTTTATTCAATTTGAACGCCATACTATATACAAGCCGCCACGTGCCAAAAACAGACCTCGATTAGAATGTTCTGTATTCATGGGTAAATAGTTTTTCCACGAGAACCCGTCATTCTGAACGATTCGCTTTGCGACCAGTTTCGACCGAAACCCAAAATGGACAAAGTAACGAGCACGACTGTATAACAGACAACATACATTATATAGAACACTCGAGCGGATGCGCCTTTGTTTCACCTGACCACGCGTGCTGTTTCCAAGCTGACGTATGACCTCCGGAAGTTGCGTCAATGCAGTCGCGACGTGTCACTCACGCTCGACATTGTACCAGTCACCGAGTTGCACGGAAACGACTAACTTTCTAGTATACAGGGAACAGAACAATACGAAGACGCAACAGAAAAAAACAAAGGACAGAAGCGCCCCACCCATCATTGTAACCAGCACACTTTTTTTTTTACAAACGTCCGATTGGAAGTGTCTCACGGCGGACTGAGCAAGTGGAGCACATGTACATATACGCATATGACCCGGCCGGTGCAAAACACAGGTGGATAAAAGGTGCCAGCTAATAATTAATCATTATACCGCACCGCGAGATCGCCGGCAAAATGCGCAGCAATTATGTTCACGTCGTTTCTCGTCTTAATAGCAGATCGTGCTCGAAACGGCCGCCGTTATCCTTTTTGAATGCACCGACCGTGCGAAGTGAACCGTATACATGTCCATCACGATGCACAATGATCTATTATAGCTGTGCGATCAAACAAAGGGCCCGGGGAGGCACGTTCACCTTGTGCCCCTTCACGCTTTCCTGTACAACGTATACACCTAGGCATCCACTCCTTCCATTCTCCTCAGCATCGTTATATGTATACTTTCCCTTCCCCCGCAGCAGAGTATAGCTGTGCCTCGAGTGCACTGGTCAATCGGCCTTTGACGGAAGCAAAGGTCCTGGGAGCCTGACCCTGCAGCTCATCAGACCAGAAAGCCCCACGAGCTCCTATGGAGTACACAAAGGAGACAGGCTATAGAGTGTCCGGCAGTAGATACACTTCACTTATCACGTGCGTGTCACTCATCTACAGACTCATGTCTTCTCTATCTCTCTCTCCATGTGTAATGTATAGCAAACTGGAGTACAAAAGGCCTAGTTAACCTTCTTGCCTTTCCCTCTCTCTTTGTCAGCAGCATATAGAGAGCGCACGAGCCCAGGCCGACTTCCCTGCCATTCCCACAAATAATATCTCTCCATTTTTCTCGAACCTTCTTCAGGGGCGGAATCATTCGAGCTTGCGCATGCGCGAGACCGCAGCATGCCAACCGGCGAATAGGTGGATAGCAAAATGACGATCTCGTCAGCTAGCGACTTCCGGTTCGCGGGTTAGCGCTTCTGTTGCTTCGTTCAGCCTTGTCAGCAGTTTGTACAGTGCGATTTCCCGCTGTTCGCGAAGGAAACACGCTTCAGCAACGTGATTATGGTTGGCTGCTCGGCATTAGGGTGCGCGAACTCTTCCGTGAAAGGAAAAAAAAAGTGTTTCGTTTTCCATGGAATGAAGAGCACAAACGTAAATGGGCAGTTGCCGTCAAACGAGCGACCGTGAACGGCGAGCTGTGGGTACCGAACGTAGGAGCCAGAATATGTGAAGATCATTACGCCACAGGCAAGTGTTTTGGCGAATAACTTCGTCTACTAACGTTCTAGTACAAATACCCCCTTTTTAACAATCAGTTAAATGCGCACAAGTGCACCCAGCAAGGATCCTCAGCACATTGATTATGTGCCGTCTTCATTCCGGTACAACGAAAAGGCCACTGAGGCTGCACGAAAGAGGGAGGAGAGGTAACGTCAAAATAATTCGTGCACTTTTGAGACACTTAAATCAGTGCTTTCTCTCTGCAGTTATACACGACATGCGTCTCTTGACAAAAAACGGGAGACTGCGAAGGCACAGCAGCCGACGACATGGCGCGCGCTGGGCACCTCTGCAGACAAAACAGCGGACGAAGCGATCGACTGTACCGTTCGTTATGGGAAGCGTTACCAACAGCCACTTATTAGGTTGACTTACCACTTATTAAAAACTACTTCTAAGTTAACGAACGTTTATATACGCTCGACAAACGTTTGCGCTTGATAAACGTTACGACTATTTGACGCGACACAAACACGTTAGGGCACGAAATGTCTGCCACATAAATATACACGAGTCTAGCGACAAGCGACGCGACGGAGATGGCTACAAGTACGCATGCGAGCGACGAGACGAGCGACGACATTGAGCGACGTCTCCCCGGTGTTGCCGGTATAAAGGCAGCAAATACTTGCCGAAACTGGCGTTACGCGTGCTTTATTAATTTAAGTTGATGTGTTTTAGTGTAAAGAGTAGCATTAATATTTCTAAAGGTCTTGCACTACGTTATTATCCTTACACGTATCAAAATCTAGTCGTTTGCTCGTTCCGTGCGACGATCGGTAGTACTTGACTGATGTATATCCAGTTCCGACTTCGCGCTATTGGCTAGTCGCTCATAGCACTTCCCAAGCGACGAATTCTAGATTTCCAGAACCGAGCGATCGAGCGACAAGAACGAACGATCTGTTCGCACGACGGCCCGTTTCGTCGCTCGAAGCCGTCGCTCGTCGCCGTCGAGCACAAAATCGCTCTCGTGCGGTTTGGGCTTAAGGGCGCCAACATAAGCACGAAGGAGCGATAGCTCACACCTACGTTTTGGAACTGCCCAGTTTTGGAACTGTGGTCTCGAACCGGAAGTTGTAGCAGAATACGCCGTACCCCACAATCCCTTGCGACAACCGAGATTTTGCTATACACCTATTGAGCCGAGCCGCTCGCTATATATATGCGAAAGCACACCGCTAAGAGACCCCCCCCCCCCCCAAAAAAAAAATAATAATAATAACGCTGTTAATGTATACCGACGCTAACGGTGCAACCGAGCCGCGAACATAACGCTCGGCGCAGCACACTGTTGCACTATACCACTCGTGTACGTGCTATTATAGTAGAGACAGCTGGACAGGCTTGCGAGGCGACCGGGCCTCCCACGTCGGCAGCCAGAAATGGAAAGGAAAAAAACCCGCCGGCCGGACCACGCAACGTGTTCCGAGCCGGACAGTCAACCACCGGAGGAGAACGACACGGAGAGAGAGAGAGAGAGAGACGCGGGGCAGGCTCTCGAGAACCGGCGGCAGGGCCGCCAGAAGACCAGGAAAGAGACAAGCTGCACCAAGAAGAAGAAGCAAAGTTAATACAGAAAAAAAAAAAAAGTTGAAGCAAAAAAGGGAAACAGAGAAAGCGGTCGCAGCCAGCGGACGACTTGGCATCTCGCTCCGTCCGAGGAAGCGGCGGATAACAAAAAGTCTCGATCTATCCCCGGTGGCCCAGTTTCGGTTTCGTTTAGACCACCGCGCTCTCGCTCGTTCTGACAACTCGCTTCGTACATAAAGCTTCTTCGCCAACACCCCCCCTCCCTCCTCCGGTACCCTTTCGAAGCGCGCCAGCGGCCCTCGAGCACGTCCTGCCCCGGAACCGGTCACGTAACCGAACGAAGGACGGGCGTTATTTTCCCTCACGCGCTCTCACACGCGAGGTCTCCGCAGTGGCTCTCTGGGCGAGGTGCGCCTGGAAACAAGAGGCGCCTTTCCCTGCAAGCGCGCCGGCAATCCGTTATACATTTATATGCGCGTCGGCGTGGATCTCGTATAATATAACGGCGGCGCGATTGCGGGGCGATTGGCGGTGAATGGCCCGCGGCCGTACACGGGGCGAAGCCTCGCTCGCGCAAAAGATTGAAAAACGGCGAGTCGTATACGATTTTGCGACGACCGAAATACTGCCAGGCGTGCGCGCACCAGTACTGTGAACACTGTCAAATTCCGCCATTGTTTTGGTGGCCCCACATATGTCAACCTGCTCGCAGTTCAGCCGTATATTATAAGGTCCCTTATACGGTACACCTTTTACAGCCGGCGACTGTAGCAGCTGTACACTAGTTCACTTAAACTATAGTTCCCCGACAAAACTAGCTCACGCAATAGTTCTGCTCCGCCATATTGGCGGATTATCCATCTTTCCAGCTGTCATTCGTAGAGGGCTGCTACTGCCAACTACAGCCAAGGTAGCGCAACCTGGTGAATGTTGGGATTCTTCAGCAACGACAGCGTACACACCAAGTAGGGAACACGCGCAAAATGCAAGTCTCGAGGGGGACGATCAAACAAAAAGATTATAATAAAAAGAAAATGCGCCTTCTAACGTCCCCATATTTGCACATTTCGCAGGAGTTCCTTCGCGCTATGGCATCCGCTGTAACTGCAGGTGCCTTTACTCGTGCGTGCATTGAAGTGAGAGGGAGAGAGAGAGAGAGACTCGACACGCCTCACCACCGGCATTTTCACGATCACTGGTTGTACACATATAACGATGCGAGCTTGAGCAGCTGCCCAGGAACTCATACACTGTTATACTGAGTCGGTGGCTAAATCAAGCGTCATTAAAAAAAAAAAAAAAAAGGCAACGCGCTGTCATTCACCGCCAGACGCAGTCGCATATACGCCTGCGCGTAACAAAGTAAAAAATAAGCAAGAAAAACAGGCCCGCGTACCCAACTATGCATATCGGCGTGGCACCTCCGCAAGCGCGTCGACGCAGTCGCATGTACAGAGCAAGCGGCTCAAGTGAACCGTGCAATAGTCGCGCTCGTCACACCTTGCATCGCGCGGCGTGGCGTTTAGAATGGAGGTGCCCGGAGATGATTCACGGAACGGGGGCAAGGCACCCCCCTCCCCTTCGCATCGGGGGTCAGCGAGCACGAACTCGAACGACCTCCGTGCTACCTCAGCGCCCGCCCCGTCCGCGTCGTCTTTCTTTTTCTGGACCAGACGTGCCTCGTCGTCTTCGCAAGGCGCATCGTTTTTTAGCTATATATACAGCGCGTGTTAGGAAATGCGCGTGCGCACAAAAGGCCGGTGTTCAACTGCCGCCTTGACAGGCACCTATAGCTCTCCGGAGAGACTTCCTGTTCTCCGTCGTGGGACAAAGGCAACCTTCGCCCCGACCCAGATGCTATGCTTTTTATTGCGGGGTCGTTTTTCGAGTAGTTACGGTTTTGGCACGTGCCTCCCATGGCGTCTAGGTGACAGGGCTCGCGTCCCGCGAAGCGGCCACGACACACGTTAAATGATGTACGATATCCCAGAGAACCGCAGTGCAGAAGCCCACCCTCTGCATTCAAAAGTCCTCACGACCCGAGTCAGCAAAAGTTGACGGAGTTTACAATGTCACCGAGTTTTTGCAATACGAGCATCTCCTAGGTATCGACACACCTGCTTCGAGCCAACGCGCGGTGGTGTTGTTCGAGCTTAGCCATGCGGTCACGGCCGATATATTTTTGTTTTTCCCGGAGGTTTTCCCAGTGGCTACTGGAACATTGGTTCTTGATGATTAACTGGAGGTATCGCGTAACCACACTTTCCGGGGTTTTCATTTTTCATCCGCTTTTAAACGGTGAAACGTCGCGGACCTGTAGACTATCGCACTATACTACAGCATTCACGAATGAATGCTATACTTGCTCGGCACCACAGCTGGATCATCATCATGTGTTCAGCTCTCAATCTTCGCCCGGTTTTTGTCATCTACGCATGCACCTGCGCCCGCTCCAAGTATGAGCAGTTTTATTTGGGGCCTACGCCTAGATAGATAATCTCCCCCGGCGTTCGCCAAATAATAACTAAACCACAGCGACACAAAAGGACCGCGACGTGACACGAGAGACATCCGCGGGAGACGAAGACGACGACGTACAGCCGGAAGTCCCTCCAACCACGTGACCCACCAAGGATGCGGCTTCTTTCTCGCGTCAAACTTATAAAACGCTCGCGAACGCCAACCTTAAACGGCAGACACCGAGATTCGCTTTCCATTTGTGTCAACCCACGCAGCAGCCGCGTCACACCTATACAATCCGAAAGAACAAAAAAGAGACGCGCATGGAGAGAGAGTGCCACACCGACACGGAAGGAAGCCGACGCGCACGCCAGTTGAGTTGCAGCAGGCACGGGGCGACAGTCAGGCGTCGCTGAGACCCCGCGCACACACTTCCGCACTATACCCCCTCGGTCCGCGGGACTGACCCACTGACCGACGAGGCAGGCAGGGCAGAGGAGAGAGGGGGGGGGGGGGGGGGGGGGCAGGAGACGTGAGCGCGCTGTCGATTTCGTTCGAGCACCACCACCACAGCGCCGCAACAACACACACTGGCGCCGACCGTTCCCTTTCCCCCTCCACTTACACATAGGCCAGCCGTGCGCGCAAGCACACACACACGACTTGCCTCCACAAGTAAAGGGTGGAGGGGGGGTTGCGCGCGATGGCTAGAACGCATTGTCGAGAAGAGGGTGCGAGAGGCAACAACTACACGGCGCTAACCCTTGGCTTTCCCCCTTGACTGCAGGCGCAGCTGCGACCCGTCACCGGAGGGCGGCGGCGTCGACGCCACACTTTCACGCCCCCGTTTCGGCGGCGGCTTCGCTGGACGGGGCTCTGATAGCGCGGGAGCGGACGTCGCCTGTGTACATAGCGCAACGGGGCCACGAGACCGAATGCGAAACCGGAACTATGCAACTCGACGGTGCGCGCCTGAGCTTTGTTTCAAAGAAGGCACCGCGATCAACCCATTGTGTGTGTGTGATTACTATTATAGGCGACGTGACACTCGCCAAAAAAGCGCTTCGCTCGACAACCTTCACGATGTCCACGGTGCCCGTGCGTCACCTCTCAAGACTGAAACAGCGCTAGACTTATACGTCCATTAACAGCGCCTGGTTTTGTCTGAACGCATGCATGGGCACTTTGCTCGACCAATATATATATATATATATATATATATATATATATATATATATATATATATATATATATATATATATATATATGTGTGTGTGTGTGTGTGTGTGTGTGTGTGTGTGTGTGTGTGTGTGTGTGTGTGTGTGTGTGTGTGTGTGTGTGTGTGTGTGTGTGTGTGTGTGTGTGTGTGTGTGTGTGTGTGTGTGTGTGTGTGTGTTCGTCGTCACATGATCCCAAAGAGTTCCCACTATGTTCGTCGTTACATGATCCCAAAGAGAAAAAAATTATCCGCCACCCAGCGAAGAAGGCGACTCCTCTGTCGAGCCTAGCTAGAGACCCAGCTTAGTCGAAGGCATCGGTAACTTATTAAAATGGAGGGTGGGATTCCATATCTCCTGAAGCCGAGGTTTGGCGACGAAGGACGCCGTATACTTAAATAGATGGAGTGCATCTGCTGCAAAACCAGCAAGTTGAATAGTGACGCGTCAACGAGGATAACGGCGTAAATATGCTAGGTGATTGAAAAGAAAAGAAAAACAAAAGCTACAGTTTCGCTACTGGCGTGTCCTTACCGTAGGTATATGCCGCGCTCTTTGCTTGCACCCTCGATAATATAAACGACCGCGTTATAACATAAACGACCGCAGCTGACTTTCCTCTTCGAACAAACAGCGCGGGGATAGATTGCTTCTTTCGACCCTTCTCTCGTCTCCGTTGCGAAAAAAAAAAAAAAAAAAGATGGCCGGCGAAACAATAGGCTCAGTGCTCGTGAATATACAGCAGCCTCTCGACACACACACACAACCGGGCATTGTTTAAAAACCTCGCCGCGCCGCGGCTATCACCACCGGCTCTATCCGTCGTCGAACAATTGGAAAAGGCTGTTGGGAAAACCGCGGCCATCGATAACGCTTGAGCCGCACGGTCAACGGAGAGACGGCACAACACGGCTGTAATCGCCATTAGAGCTATAGGAGTATCGGAGAAAGAAGAGAGAGGAAATATATATATATATATATATATATATATATATATATATATATATATATCGTTTTATTGGGTTGGTTCTAGTTGTAAAACATAAATACCCCAGAAAGTGGATGGGAAAACAGCTCCGCGGTAGCTCAATGGTGAGAGCATCGCACGCGTAATGCGAAGACGTGGGTTCGTTCCCCACCTGCGGACAGTTTTTTTTTTTTTCATCCATTTTCATTTCCATTAATTTATCATTTCTTTAATTCAATTAATAAGTACAAGTAATTTTCCCTATGTTGTCCTTGGTGTTATTGTTTGTTGGCTTCTTATCATATGCTTATATATATATATATATATATATATATTAATAGAAACGACCAGCGCTTGCGGCAGAGCCACACCTCTGCAGTGTATACACAGGGAGCTATATCGTATAGACGAAACGTCGGGGATAATAAACTGGAATCGGTAATTACACGCGCAGGTGATTTCGGCCCACCTGAGCGCGCGCACATCCATTACTCATTGTCGCCTCCCAGGATCGCGCTAATACACAAATATGCGAAAGCGGCGAAAAAACAAAGATAATAAGATTAGCATAGACGCCTTCTCATTTTTTCCCTATTACCGTCCTCTTTCGTGGGGAGACCTGTAAGTGTCAGCATTTTTCGGGGCGGACGATCGGTGTGGCCTATAGAGAAAGAGGCAAGAGGGGTGGTGTCGATGCCGAGCGTGCCAAGGTATATATATACAGAGAAACAAATTAAGGAAAGCCTGCAACGGAAGGACGCAGCTAGTTTTCGCGAAGAAGAAAAACAGACGGGCAAACAGCCGGCGGCTCCGCCAGTGTGTTTATTGCCCAGTCCGGGTCCGACTGTAACAGTGACCGACCGACGTGTACCGACCCCCGAATGTAGCGCGTTTTCACGTCCCCCCCCCCCCCCCCCAAAAAAAAAAAAAAAAAAAAACTCGCGCGAGCTCTGCCGAGTGTATACAATCTCTCTCTCTCCTCCGTTTGCGCCCCCCCCCCCCCCCCCCTCGACCACGACGACCACCCCGCCGGTTTCCACCGTGATCCAGGAAGGACCTCGCCCCTCCCCCACCCACTTCAAGGAGACGGAGGAGAAAGAGGAGGCTCGCTTTCTGGCCGGGCTCACCCAGCCTGGATATACTTAGCGGACCGGGGGCCACAGATCTCGGCATCAGCACAGTTATACTTAGGAGGGGTATGGAGGACGGAGGGAGAGGGGATTGGAAGTTGGTCGCTTCCGCCTTGCCGTGCCCTCTATACACAGTCCGCCGTCTGCCACGCAGTCGAACTAAAAAGAAAATGAAGCGCCGTCAAACGTTTCTACGCGTTTTCTTTCTTGACCACCATATAAGACGACTGATGCAGGGTGTTCATGTCGTGCCTACCAGCGGCAGATGACACTCTTCTCTTCCGAGTGTCACTGTCTTGTTGCGCAGGCAGTACACAACTACGCGCACTGGATGTAATATTCGGCGAATTAGCGCGTACCATGCACACTGCTGGTTAAGGTTTATCAATTTTAAGATCAGCGCGATCTCTGGAGTTAGCTTTGTTTTGAGGCTTGATCGAACAATTAACGACTCACTTGCGTCTCGCTTCTTAGTCATATGCGCAACGTATGCACCCATCGAGTTCCCTACACAAATTATGATGTAACTCTGGCATTGCTATCGTTTGGATACCGTAGCAACGATGGGTATATATGGATTTGTCTATCGTCGTGCTTGCCGTTTCATACGTTCTTGCGGCTTTTAACTTATTGTGCTCTATCTGCCTTTATTTGCCTTATAGCTATACGCCAATCGCCCACGTCTCTTCATAACGCAGAACGCAACGATACTCAGCGTGCATGCAGAATCGTCGCGAATCGTTGCGCTTAATACGAAAAGCAACGCTTTGTTTAGTGCGATCAATTTGCAGTCGCGAGGTCGTTTGAAGTCACAAAGACGAAGTTAATAGCAAATCCATCACGCCACATATCCATCAAATTTACCCATGCAGGCTCAACCTACTTGCAGATCCCGTATATATAGACCCTATAACGCTACACTTCCTTAATTAGTAACTTTTTGTACGAAGTTATATGTGCATCAGTCCGTATAAGCTGCGCGTGCATACAGTGGAATTTACAGCGGCAAAACAAAACAAAAAACGAAAACGAGAAACTTAATCCGTCGCGGAGACGCTCCGCGGCGCCCGACGTCGACTTGCGCGCACACTTCTGAGGCAATCGATTCAGTCTGGGCGCGCGCAAAGTGGGCAACCTCTCCGCGACGGCGCGCATGCATGCACGGCGCGCGAAATGCAGTTTTCAATGGAGTGCCACCATATACGTATAGTGTGCGTCGATCGCATGAGGAGGTGCAGACGGGACAAGTTTCGCCATCATCTCTCGCGCGCGACCGCCCGCCTTCCATTCTTAGCCGCGCCTCGCCCTTCAAAGGGTCGCTGTTGCTGCGCTGAACTTGCGGCATGGCGACTAGCGAACGGGGCTTCATCGGCGAGAGAGACCGAGAGAAACAGAAAAGAGGAAAGGCAGGAAGGTTAACCGGACGCACGTCCGGTTTGCTACCCTGCACTGGAGGAATGGGGTATAGGGCTGAAAATAGAGAGAGAGAAAAAGGTAGATAAAGCACAGTTGCATTCATCGCCAAAGTGCATGTGGGGGCTGCGTATATGCACATCAGACATGCGCGCGTGGGTAGTGCGCCAGACACGCTGCTCCTTCGACTGTTGCGTAAAACGGAACGGTCTCGCGGCGTCCGAGCAAAAAGCCCGACGCAATCGTACGCGTAACGTAACGAGAGAGGACGCCGTCGCGTTAAGAGAAAAAACGCAACGTGGTGGAGGCGAGGGTCGCTATATATGAACGTTTCTGCGCATGTGGACAAAAGAAAAGCCTGTCGCGCCGCGGCCGTGCAGGCGTGTATAAGGCGGATTCACGCGTATAACGTATGCGGCCGTGAGACCAAAAAATGTATATGTCCGAGAGTCCAAAATCGCTGGTGACGACACTCCGTGACATTATGTGCGCTATAGAATTAAGCGTCCTTCTTGTCCAGTATATATACTTTTCGCTTCGCGCACAAACTGGGAAAGCAGAGACGGTCACTTATATGCACTACGCTGCCAACAGGTACACAGTTATCAACGCGGAGTGATATAGAGAGAAAGTGAGCAAAGAAAGGAGAAAGGCAGAGAGGCTAACCACAAAAAAAAAAAAAAAAATCCAGTTTTTTGCTGCCCTAGCTCGATCACAGCCGGTCACCATGCCTGCGCACAATCACAGCACAGGATCCAGTGCAGCAAAATGAATACCAATAATCAAGGCTAAATTGCAGGTTTGCTGTCCGTAAGAGGATCCACTTAAAGCAGTTAGACCTACGTCGCCTTCTGCTGCGGTGGCACGCGGAGTTATGACTTATCAAGATCACGAAGCTACTGGGGAAGTCTGCGTGTACTTATAAGAATGTCAAGTCAAGCACCGAACAGCCTCGACACATCGCCAGTCGCTAACCAGCCCTTACACTTTATGTAAACGACGGCTCGTCGATAATTACGTTTTACAAGTCGCTGTTCCAGTGATCTGCATTAAAGCTGCGCCTCCGCGCTTAAGTGTCATTTGCATCCGCACATTACGTCACGTCGCATGCAACGCCAGGCGAATAATAATAATACTAATAATAACAAAGAGCCTCCTCCCGATTCAAATGAAAGCACTACGCAACGACGTCAGGCGGCGTGCGTACACACACACCGGCGACAGTAAAGGAACGGACCCAATACGACACGAAGTGCACCAAATAAGAGTTCACACTGCCTGTATATACATGCTATAGAATAGCGGCAGAGGGGGCGCGCGCACAGCTACTATACAGCAAGACGGGAACTCGATTATGCGCGCCGCGCCCCACCCACCTTCGAAACAACGCGTGGGAGTCGGCGGCCGAGCAATATTCGGCGCTGCCGGCCGGGCGGCAATTTCGTGACACGGATGGATGGAGGAGACACACAGCTAGTGCGGGATATGTCGTGTGTGCGTCGCGCAGGCATTTCGGGGAATGCTCGAGAACAGACATGCGCACAAAAGAAAAAGAACGAAAGAAAAGACAGAACAAAATTTCAATAACAGAAACGCGAACAGTGGCGCGATTCGGATGAGCACCGACGTATATATACGAATTTCGCGGAAAATGAGGGAAATCGCGACAGGCTTTCGAAATGAAAACGACGCGACGGCAAAGTATAGGGCGAGAAAACTACCGTCAAAATGGCCTCCGAAACAATAACCGAGATGCCGCACGCGAGAATAAACGCAGAAAAGATGGCGAACGGTCTATATATATATATAGGGGGAGACTTCATACAGGGTATACAAAACGCTGCGTACGAATTGTCGCCGCTAAGTTTCTGAATTGCGTCGATATACCGTCACTATATACGCAGCAAGCCAAGAATGTCAGCTATATGAGGAGGCCAGCAATGCGAAGCTCATCTCGCGCCGGTTCCCGTTGTTTACGGATGACTCGTTTGTGTTCCTATATACGCCAGCGTCACGGGGTGGGTCCTCGCGAAAAAGAAAGAAAGAAAGCAAAATATTAAGGAAAACCGACGAAAGAGTTGAGGAAACGAGTGCACGGGGAGAGGGCGGCAACGGCGAGGAAGAGGGGGGAAATGAGGACAGACTTTGGACACAGAGATCGAAGGATCGAGCTGCGTCCCGTCCCGTGGCGAGTGAGGACATCTTATAAGGTCCGAGGAGATGAGGAACGAGAAGGCGTACAAGAAGAACGGTGGTGGCTTTTTATCCGCCGTGCTTCGCTGGCAAAAAAATAAATAAATAAGCACGAGAAAAGAAGAGCAGCAGTACGCCGCAGGCACGAACTCGATAAAAAAAAAAGGTTAAAAAAAAAGATTGAGAGTGCAAAATGTGACAACCACGAGGCTTATAGAAGTGGGGCAAGGTGTGAGCCCGGGCTAGTTGGCAATCCATCATGTGCTCAGCGCGACATAGGCGGATAACAATGTGTTTGTTTGTTGTTTGTTTGTTTGTTTGTTTGTTTGTTTGTTTGTTTGTTTGTTTGTTTGTTTGTGCGTGCGTGCGTGCGTGCGTGCATGTAGTAGCATGCTAAACGTTTTGTTCGGCCAGCATCCCCATCACCTATCAGTAATATTTCTCACCAGCGCGAACGTGTACTTTCACTGCCGGTTGATATTACGGGTTCTTTTTTTTTTTTTTTTTCGCGAAACATTCTTGGAATATACGCAAATTATGTACACGGTGGGTGGGCTATGCGGGCTGAATAAAGTACGATGGCAGTGCGTGCTCAAGATATATACTATTGCCCTAAGCTATATAGCAGTCTGGCGTCACGCGGCACGGACATTCTGAGAAGTTTACCACCTCGCAAGACCCCAATAAAAAAAAAAATCTGTTTTTGTTCACAGCTGCATATATAAAAATATATTTAAAATAAAGATACATCGCCCACACGTACGCGAATATACCCCCTGTGGCCTCGATTCACGGACGAAGAGCCCGTTTCAAATGAAGTTATATTCATTCATTCATTCATTCATTCATTCATTCATTCATTCATTCATTCATTCACCCGCACACGCACTGCCTGGTTCTGGAAAAAAAAAAACTAACACAAACGGCGAGAAGAGTCGGGTCGTCAGAGTCCAGTTATTACAAGCGTAGGGTCCGGTTGCACGTGCGCGGACGCCTCCCCTCCCTCCCTCTCAGCCTCTCTCTCGAGACCACATATACGGCGCTCTCAAAGTACGGCGGCCGCATTTCGATGGGGGCGAAATGCGAAAACACCCGTGTACTTAGATTTAGGTGCACGTTAAAGAACCCCAGGTGCTCCAAATTTCAGGAGTCCCCCACTATACGGCGTGCCTCATAATCAGATCGTGGCTTTGGCACGTAGAACCCCATAATTTATTTTTTTTTTTTTCCCGAAGACAAAGCGCGCGCGTGTGCACGACCGACGTGCACCTCGAACGTATTCACTCGCTTTCATTTTTCCGCTTTTATGTCCCGCTTCGCCATTACCCCCTCCCCTCTTCTTGGAAACTTCGGAAACCGAGACTGCCGACGCGCTCTTAATTACACTCGACCGCCCGAACCGTTGGAGTGGCGGCGATCCAGTTTCCCTCCCGGCGAAATTAATCTATCCGCATACGACGGACAGACGGCATGTGTGTACTCACTGCAGGAGCAGTTGGCCGTTATCAGAATCCATAAACGCAGGAGCACCACTCTCGCGCACACTGCATAGAGTCACCCCATTAGGCGCGCCGATATCAAAACCGCAACATACGAGCCCTTATCGCGCGCGCACTTCAGAAGCGCTCGTCGTTCTCGTCGCTGCCGCCGCGAATGATGATGGCTTCCTCCTAACTCGAGCATTGCACCACTCGACCTCGCGTCGAGACAGTCGCGCTGCCGCTGATATTACCGGCCGACCCGGCGATATCAGGGGGGCAAAAAGAAAATAATAAATAAGGAACCGTTAGAGGGCTACATATATAGTTCACAACTGGCGCGTTGGCATATGATTCGAGCGTCGCGAAGTGTCATCACAGGGGACTTCGTAATTCTCCGTCGATCACATTTTGGGGGGATAAGGGGACTCATTCTCGGACGACGATCACTTTGGGCAATATTATATCACTTTCGCGTGACGTATATATTATACGCGGACGCGTTGGGATGATTCGAGCAGTGTTGCTTGCAACCAGCCCATCAGCGAGCAGTGAAAGTGGTATATCTCCGAAAAGTGACCACGAGAGAAGACGTCCCCACGAGCTGTATACATGGCATAACGTATAGGATTCAAATTGCTCGACTCTATTCTGTCATTATGATGATAATGATGATGATTCCTTTCTTATCACGTACATACATGACCGGTGCACTGTAGCGGTTCATTCCACGGCATGGAATCGAGCGTCCACCGCTCACAGCCGGCCCGGCTGACCTCGTTGATATAACGCGAGCGGAGGCAGAGCGTGGCCCTTAATTATACCACTGACGAAGCGCAAAACTCATCTCACGATGACCGTCGACCGATGGCATTGCGAATATAGCAATCGAGCAATGTAGCGACAGACGCCATTCCTGAAGCCCAAGCTATATTACACGACTTAATTGGGCCACTGGGTCGGGATAGAAGGGGTGGCGACGACGGTATAAACCTTTTCGCTGTTTACAAACATGCGCCCTGGACGGCTTCCGGTTTGGCTCAATGACGTAGTCCGCTAAATATAGCGAGCAAGAAAGACAATGGCGGTGATATAGATTAGCAGGGTCGCGATTTTGTAGCGATGCTTTCCGCTCGATTATATGCCACTCTTATCATCCACCGTTCACGGCCGGCTGATCGCTTTGATAAGGCGGGCGGGACATCGCTCTGACCACTGACAATTAAGGCGCGAAAAGCGCGAAAAGGAATATCATCGGAGAAGGAATCGCTACAAAATCGCGGCCCAGGAGTGCGCTTTGTGATCCGGCACAGTAGACTGATAAGGCCCGTGACCGGAAGTTTCTTGGGAGCGCACTATCGCTGCTGTTATCGCGCGAGCGAAATCGTCTATATGACGAGAGTATAAGATATCACGAAGCTGGAACGCCCACGACGCAACACGCGACCTGGAACACATACCTATATATAGTGGCCCAAGCAGGTATAGAAAACGTGGGCCACTGGGTCGGCGTATAAGACGCTATAGCTATAGATAAGCTCGAAACGGCTATATAAAAGTATATAGGCAAAAAATGCTTTTATTCGCATTGAAATAAATTGGAATATCATCGTTGTATACATTACACGGCTTTCATAGATTATGAAAAGGCATTTGATTCAGTAGAGATACCAGCAGTCATAGAGGCATTGCGTAATCAAGGAGTACAGGAGGCATACGTGAATATCTTAGCAAGTATCTACAAGGATTCCACAGCTACCTTGGTTCTCCACAAGAAAAGTAGAAAGTTACCTATCAAGAAAGGGGTCAGGCAAGGAGACACAATCTCTCCAATGCTATTCACTGCATGCTTAGAAGAAGTATTCAAGCTCTTAGACTGGGAAGGCTTAGGAGTGAGGATCAACGGCGAATATCTCAGCAACCTTCGGTTTGCAGATGACATTGTCCTATTCAGCAACAATGGAGACGAATTACAGCAAATGATTGAGGACCTTAATCGAGAAAGTGTAAGAATTGGGTTGAAGATGAATATGCAGAAGACAAAGATAATGTTCAATAGCCTGGCAAGGGAACAAGAATTCAGGATCGCCAGTCAGCCTCTAGAGTCTGTAAAGGAGTACGTTTATCTAGGTCAATTACTCACAGGGGACCCTGATCACGAGAAAGAAATTTTACAGAAGAGTAAAATTGGGTTGGAGTGCATACGGCAGGCATTGCCAAATCCTGACTGGGAGCTTACCTTTAAAAAGAAAAGTGTACAATCATTGCATTCTACCGGTGCTAACATAGAGGCAGAAACTTGGAAGTTAACAAAGAAGCTCGAGGGACAAGTTAAGGACCGCACAAAGAGCAATGGAACGAAAAATCTTAGGACTAACGTTAAGAGACAGGAAGAGAGCAGTGTGGATCAAAAAACAAACGGGGATAGCCGACATTCTAGTTGACATTAAGCGGAAGAAATGGAACTGGGCAGGCCATGTAATGCGTAGGATGGATAACCGGTGAACCATTAGGGTTACAGAATGGATACCAAGAGAAGGGAAGCGCAGTCGAGGTCGGCAGAAAACCACATGGGGTGATGAAGTTAGGAAATTTGCAGGCGCAAGTTGGAATACGCTAGCGCAAGACAGGGGTAATTGGAGATCGCAGGGAGAGGCCTTCGTCCTGCAGTGGACATAAAATATAGGATGATGATGATGATGATATGATGCATTACAGCGGCCATGTTTTCCCTTTCCACGCCTCGTAGGAGTGACGGGTGGCCCGCAGCCTCAGCCAATCAGCGTTCGCTAAAGGGGTCGGTTCAGCAAACGGCCCCAGCATATAGACTACACCGTATAGTAATAGCGACGAGTGCTTCAGATTAAAAGCTATATGCAGAGACAAAATTATACTTCGCTCGCCAAAATTCGTAGCGGTGGCGGACATCACAATGTGTGACATGATCGCCAGCAGAATTCCTCATTTGGGAAATTTCATTAACCTTCAAAATTTTCATCAGAAATGCGACGCAACTGTGGAAATGAAATCAATCTATAGATTCAAAGCACGTCCGCATTGTCGGGAATTCCCGTGGCCATATAGCACGAGTTTCGAGATATGTCTGCGTGCAAACTGCAAAGTGGCTTTGCGTCAAAGTGCAGTTGTTGCTCACAAAGCCTGCTTTAAAAAATTGGAGGACGCTTTATAAGCTTCGTCTTTAAGAGCGGAACGCGATAGGCATTGAAAGATCCCTGGTTGCTTATCAGGCTTTTTTCTCGTATATTCAAATTACAATCCGACGCTATCACGTCTGTAGGTTGTGGTTAAGTCGTACTTTATCATTTTTCTGACGGATTTTACTTTGAGAATTTCAATTTTTGTTCACTAACGCCTTGCGCCACGCAAAGTGCCTGCCCTGTCGGGGTGGTTCGGGATGATGTGGTTCGGCATGATTACTTCCGCCCACGACGCCGGCGAGCCAAAGCTGACACCGACGCCGGATTTTCTGCGACACGGGGCCTTTAACGGTATCGCGTTAAATGAAACGCGGGATCAAGCGATGGGGAATGTATGTTGACGATTTTGATCAAGAGTGTCTGGCAACTGCTGCTATAGACTCGGGATGGCTATATGCTATAAGCAGACATTCCTTGCTCAAGCTGCCGAGCTCCACAGCCGCGACACGTTCTATAAAGTGAGCAATTAGAAGTTAATTGCAATCGTTAGTCAATCAAGTATTCTCAAGATCTTTCTAATGCCTGCCACCGTTCGTAAGTTCAGCCGAAACAAATTACATCACTGGTTCTCAAATACATTATCCTTCGTAATTGGAGAGAATCGGCTCCCGCGATGTGGTGTTGCGGTTACCACACCGACACACAAGGCTATTTTATAGCACCCGGCGGACGGAGGTGGGCTACATGCCCTACAAGGTACACGGCTGAAATAGAGCTATGAAACTCATCTGATAACGTCCGATTATTCCGAAAAAAAAAAAACGCAAACGGTCCACGTTTGATCGACTGCACCGACATGTAAACGGGGTGACCTCACTTGTTTTCGTTTCTAGGTCGTGTTCATTATACGCGTTCCTATGCTTATATACTGCGCCGCTGAAGATGGCTAAATGGTTTGAGACATAGTCCGCGGGCTAACTGCGCCTTTGCGACCCTTCCGCTATATACAGATACGCCCGGCCGTATGCTGGCCCATGCGGTATAAAGGTCTTCACAACGCAGCTCCTCGTCGTATCGAAATCAACTAGGCCAGATCTCGGCTCGTTCGTTATCGTATACTATAACGGCGCGAGCATGCACTGCCACGCAAGCCCAAGCTGCGTGCAGCATGTGCACAGCTGGCTATAGATCACTCAGTATGTCAACGGGTATAATACTTCTAGGAGTTGATAAGAAAGCGCTTCAGAGGGAACGGCCAGTTGTTAAAGCTCGTCCATTCGCAACCACGCGCTATCCATTCCTCCTATTCGGATGAAACGTATGTATCGCTCAATCTATAACATCGGGCGCCTCGCTTGCTTGGTGTGAATGGACCGAGAAAATAAGTGGCGGTGTATAAAAGTGGCACCGTCGCAACGCACCACACCACACGAAACGTCGTCAGATGGGCGCTGGCCAACGCCAAACACGGGTGTGGGGCCCGCGATCGGAAAAAAAAAAAAAAAAAAAGCCGCAAGAACGAACGCCTCGTCGGCATCGGCGGCTTACTCGCGCAAACGAGGCTCATGAATTATGCAGGTTTCCTTTTGTTTGTTTTTCTTACGCGCGCTCAGTGAAATGCGAATCCGTGGACGGTGCGGCAGCGCTGAGCGTTCAACACACAAACACGCGGCTACGCCCCGTGGGAAGAAGAAACGCTGCGGCAACGAGGAGGCGTCCCGCGGCTTCTAAAAGCGCGCGCGGCCGCTCGTAAAAACGTACTGTGCCGAAGATGCGCGGTCGACGATAGGGGGGCCCACATTAAAGTGTACTTGACGGTACACGGCGCTCTCCTCGAAGTCGCGACGTTCGGTGTCTGGGCCCCGCCCACATAACGAAGCGACCGCGCGCGTTTCGACGAGAACGCTGAACGATATATGCTGCGCCGATAAGCTTTCGGTGGAAAACTTTGTAATAATAAATAATCGGCAGACACGTGATACCGATCTGTCGCGATCCCAAGTCGCTCAAAAAATAAATAAAAAAAAACCGGCGCCTTCGTTCCGAGACGAATATATGAAGTTGACAAAAGAATGCAGGGCTTGAAGAGCTTGCAGGTTTCTTGGAAAGAACTTCGTGTATGGCAAAAAAAAAAAAAAAGTATCGGAAGTTTTGTTTTATACGCATCGAAACTATACACGATTTCATTACTAGGCACGCCGTATATATAGTGGAATACTCAGGACTATAATTTTGACCACCCGGGGGGGTTCTTTATAGCATGCACCCAATAAGTATGGAATATTAGTTAATATGGGATAAATAATATGGAAGCAGCGTCTCAGACGATGACGCGGTATGAAATGCAAACAGGACACGCATTACTCCCACGTTAGTTTTGCCGTGACTTCCGGAAACGCTCGCGCTTTTGCGCTAATCCGCTTCCTAGCGTCCGCTGCACTTTAGCGAAAGAATATTTTTTTTATCGTATACGACTATATAGGTTCGAACTACATATCGCATATACGGTAATAACGATATATGGCTAGAGAGTTCTCTTGTGTGACTTTGTTGTATACGCGCTAGTTCCGTATTCGAAATGAAGTCATTCATGAACCCGTCAAAATATCCGAGCTGTTGGACATCCAAGACGCCGCGAAGAAGCGTGCAGCCCACAAATTTCCAAGCGACGGGCTGTGGCTCCTGACTTATACACAGTCGAACTCGGATATAACGAATTATCGTGTATAACGAACAGCTGTAAAATGCCCTCGAAAATTTGCGTATAAAATCTCTATTTTATGCATCGAATTATTGATATATCGAAATATTTCTCGATCCCCTTACAGAGTTCGATATATCCGGGTTCGATTGTATTCACGCTTTCACACTATAGCGGTGTTGACGAGTCGGAGAATCTACAGTTCGCACGGACAAATCCCTAGCGGCGGTGAGGCACGGAAGCGCGAAAGCGAGCGGGACATGTTCCCAATTTCATTCTAGACGGACCCGCAAACACACACGTCCGTGAGCCTTGACGCATGGTACAACTAGACGTAGACTCCTTTCAGCCCCGCAATGCCGAAATACGCGTGCCATGAAATTCCACGTCCCACACACGTTCGCTAGGTTATAATTCGGAGCATTCAATGCGAGATCCGCCCGCAATAATAATAAACTTGCGTCTGCCTTGGCCTGCCATCTGCGATACAAGGTATATAGTTATGGAATAAGTTCGCCTCCACCGTTACGTCACGTAAATAAGAGTGAACGTAACTGGATCGCGCCTATGCACACATTTTTCTTTCGATTTGGACAGTGGTGTATAATTGCTACTGCATGCCATAGGTTGTCGCACATAGGATCGCACACCAGTGCGGATCGTTCTGGCTAAGAAACCGTAGAATTTCTTCGAGACAAGCGCTTTCACTGTTTCAGTAACAAAGTAAATGCGCATATTCAACCTGCAAGTCAAGATTAAATTCCCCGACCGACCTCCATGTCCTCCGCTTCTGTATTGAAACTGTGATTGATTGATTGATTGATTGATTGATTGATTGAGCTTTCTCGTTCCAAAGCAACACTGGGGCCTACGAGTGACGCCATAATGGAGGAATCTGGATTAATTTTGACCACCTGGGTGTTTTATTAACGCGCACCTAGACCTAACTAAACGAGCCTGTTTGCATTGTGCCCCCTTCGAGATGGGGTAGGGAATCGAAGCCGCGACCTCGTGCTGAGCAGTTGAAGGTCACAGCCACTGCTCCACAACGGCGGTTCCGACGGTCATCGTCATTGCCGAGCGAAGGGTTCGGAACGAATCCACACACCTCAGCCCCTCGCCGGCCTAGCCTTTCCCGTGACAGAACCCTAAAGGACCATGCACTTCAAAAACGCGTCGTCAGCCGTTACGCGCGAAAGGTAAATAGCGGTTGTTTTTTTTTTTTTTATGTCGTTCGCAATATGTTTCGCGAGAATTGCTCAGGCCGCTTTGGAAAGACAAAAGGAATAAAGCGGAGGGCCGCGCGCCTGCGCTGCTGGCCTGTGCTTTCACCGCGCGCTTTGCTCGCAACTTGTCACATCTCCAACGAGCCGCGCACATTTACGACCGCGTCCTCACACAAGCGCGAACGAACAAACGCTGCTTGCTTCGTCCCCCCCCCCCCCCCCCCTCCACTCAAACCAGCCTCCTCCACTATTGAGACACACAACCGAACGAGCGCCGAGAGCGAGAGAGCGGATTTATTTTTACGCCTTCCGCGTAAAAATAAACAAAGAAAACCCCTTCTTTTCTCTCCGACATCATTGTCTTCCTTCCTTTTTCCTTGCCTCCACGCTCCGTCGATCTCACTTTTCTTTTTCTCGCAACGCGCGCCGGCGTTCGAACGACAGCGTCGCACGCAGTTGCCCAGCAGCAGCTAGCACACAGCCTCGGCCGCCGCCGGCTGGCAGCCAAATTGCCTGACGAGAACAATTGCATTGTTAAAAGAACGGACGCAGCAGCGGCAGCAGCAACGTACGAAGGCACGACGTACGACGGGCAGCGCGCGCGCACACATACGCACCTTGCTTGCTTCGCACGCATACACGCCGGGAACCGGGACACCCGTCGGCGGCGGTCGTGCAACGACGAGCGGCGGGCGGCAAAATCAGGAACACTCACGTGACCGACCTCCTAGGACCAAACGCGGCATTGGCTTTGCGTCATCGAAAAACAAAGGCAAGCGCGGTCACACGAACTATAGCGCGAGAGCCACAGCGCACAGAAACAGTGTACAGCAAAATTTATTAAAAAAAAGAAAAACCTTCGCAGATATGACCACCCGGGCGGCGCAAGTCCTTTGCGGGTCTGGTTTGCAACTGCCCGAAATGTGTACCAAGAGCTTGCAAACGCCTCACTATATCTAAACACACACACCACACACACACACACACACACACACACACACACACACACACACACACACACACACACACACACACACACACACACACACACACACACACACACACACACACACACACACACATTCTGTGGAAATTCCTTCGCTATATAAGTATTTCCAAACGCTTCGCTATATCCGAACTTAGTACTATAAAACGCTTTGCAGCTACACCCTCATGCATGGTTCACCATGTCTCGCCGTCACCGCTCAGCGGTGGCGGACCCTAAACGGGTCCGCCACCGCCGCGCGAAACATCGCTGCGTAAGATACCCGGCACACCTTCACCGTAAAAGACATACAGAAGCACCCTAATCAAGAACCACTATACACGGCTATACATACAGGCAAACAGAGGAACGACTGCTCATGCGGTCAGCACGACGTCACGGAGGTCGGACGGTGAGTCACCGACAAAGACAAGCCACGGCCACAAGACCGAAGAGTGCCGCGACGTCGATGCGAGGTCTTGTTATACTATACGTATTATCACGGTCGCACTGACAGCTCGCTTTCCCGTGGTCCAGTCAAGGAGCACGTGGTCGTACACAGGCGGAGTCCTTGCGAAAAACCTTTTTTCCTCGAAGGTCTTTAGTATAAAGCTATAATAGTAGGCCGATCTTAACACCCAAAGCAGGGCTATAGTGGTAAACGATAGCAACGGATAATTCCGGCGTATTTATGAAAGGAGGAAGGAACGTATCAACGCGTTCATCCGTGCCCATCTCCTTCCAGCGTATGTTTTTTTTTTTTTTTTTTTTTTTTTTTTTTTCACCACAAGCAGTGCAGGGATCACCCATGGAAGAGGAGGTCGGTGCTTGTCTTGGATCAGAAGCTCGATACGCAGGAGCAGTTTCCATAGCAGAGCAGGTGCCACAAATGGGTACGGTCAGTATAGAACCCCAACGAGAAACTATAGCGTTATAACCGAACAAAACGGTATTAGCGCTGGAGTATCTAGTATATAATCTAGTAGTAGTATAGTATCGTTGAAAAGAAAAGTGTACAATCATTGCATCCTACCAGTGCTAACATATGGGGCAGAAACTTGGAGGTTAACACGGAAGCTCGAGAACAATTTAAGGACCGCACCAAGAGCGATGGAAGCAAACATTTTAGTCGTAACGTTAAGAGATACGAAGAGAGCGGTGTGGATCAGGGAGCAAACGGGGATAGCCTATATTCTAAATGACATTAAGAGGGGAAAAAATGGAGCTGGGCCGGTCATGTAATGCGTAGGATGGATAACCGGTGGACCATTAGGGTTACAGAATGGATACCAAGAGAAGGGAAGCACAGTCGAGGACGGCAGAAAACCAGGTGGGATGATGAAGTTAGGAAATTTGCAGGCGCAAGTTTGAATCAGCTGATGATGATGATATATGGATTTTATTGGCGCAAGGGCCAGAGATGGCCAAAAAGCGCTATTGGAATCAGCTAGCGCAAGACAGTGGTCTAATTGGAGATCGCAGGGGGAGGCCTTCGTCCTGCAGTGGACATAAACATAGCCTTGTACATAAATATAGGCTGATGATGATGATGAACTAGTATATAAAACGTCAGTATTTACTGGAATATTCCGGCGCTCGAACAATTCCTTTCAATTTCAGTCCTGCACACGCAGAAGCACGAAGCCGCCCGCAACTCCAACACAATATATACAAGGGCGGTTTCATCGCGGATCGAGACAAATCAAACGGCCGTATATATAAGAGCATCATCGCCGACTATATAATTAAGTAAGCCGCGCGCGCGGCCCGCTCGAAGGCATTGTCCTTCGACGCTATAGCTCGCCTCGGCACATGCTGCAGCTGCCACCGTTCGCCTATATAGACACACGGCCAAATCCCGGCGCACGGTCGCGGGTTTACATTTTCTCGCAATAACCGCGATATCGTTTCCTTTTCTTTCTCTCGTGCATATCATAGGCGCCCTCCTTGCAGCTGTGGCGCTCCAGCGCAGTCAGCGCGGCGGAGACGCGCAAGGCCGCGGCTCGGTGGGCGGAACAGCCTCCTTCCTCGGATGACGCAACCAATCCTACATACAGGACTGCCAAGGACGACCGGCAGTACTGCAAGATTTATAGACAGAGGGCCATGGGAGGACAGCGTGCAACGCTGCACTGGCCGCGAGAATAGAGGGCAGCAAACTGATTGGTTGATTGATTCGCGGGATTTTGAAGTCCCTATAAGGTATACATGATATAGTGGTGAAAGACGCCACCAGTGGAGGACCCTCGATTCGTTTTGACGACCCCCTGGGGTTTTCTTGTCGTGCGCCTAAATCTATAGCACGCGAGCGCTTTCGCAATTTCGCGCTCCCATCAATGTACGCGGCCGCGCCACCGCCGGGAAACGAACCCGCAACCTTGTGCGCCCTGCAAACACGACGACATGCACAGCCATTTAGACACTGCGGCAGCTATGGGTATAAGGATAGCAAACTATAATAACGAGGTTTGAAAAGAACCTGCGCCCTCTTGTTCTAAACGGGCGTTTTCCGCGCTACGCTTCCACCGAGTTTCTATCGAAATCTGTATATAGTGCAACTACACACGTTACAACGGCTTGCGCACAATTTATAGCCGTCGCACTCTCGTTGCTTCGCGAACGATCTTTATATACAGTCGAACCCGGATATAGCGAACCCACATATAACGAATTATTGTGTATAACGAACAACAGTAAAATCCCCATGAAAATTTTTCTACAAATTTTTTTTTTATTTTATATATCAAAATACCTATAATACCTAACTCTCTTGTGATCCCCTTCACATTCGATATATCCGAGTTCCACTGTACCGTGCACTTTCGGAATATGGGCATCAATAAAAGCTGTCTAGATGAACTAAACTATATAGAACTATACCGTCTCCGAGGTGTCGACCCCAAAGGAATCGTCACGCGTGCAGCTTCTGCCAACCTTCCTGCCCCCCGAGAGTGCGCAGTCCGGTCCGCGAATGACGTCGCTTTTACAGGGTCCGCATTCTGAATTGATTACGCTCACACTCTTGCGTGAAGTAACGTCCAAATCAACGCTCGATTGGAGCAACGGGTATTCCTATGAAACGGAAACGCTCCGACGTGAAAATAACGCGCTCAATGGAGAGAGAGAGAGAGTATAGGGGGTGCCGTTACTTCTTCGCTCGCTATCCCAAATGCGATCTACGGATAATACGTTTTCGGCCCATAACAAGCGGTTATTTTTTTTTCGTACGTTTCTGGTAAAAGTGTGTGGTCGTTCACAAGTAAAACACTTGTTAAAAGTGAACGCAACCTCAACGTGTTCGTCCTTACAAGCGCAAATTTTACACGAAAAAAAAAAAAAAAAACGTACGAGAAAGGCGAGAACGGCCAAAGTGGAGCGAAACCGAGAGTACCGCTTCGAGTTTCCGAAGCAAGAGCACTTTAGGACCGCCAGCCAAGATAAGCCGGCCGTCGAACGGTTAGCACACACACGCCGCAACGGCCGTCGAACGGTTTTTTTTTTTTTTTTTTTTTTTTAACAGAAAGGCGAGACATATATGCCCTCCGTTTGCGGATGCGTGACGCAAGTGCCGCCGACTGTGTCCTCACATCACACTGTCCTCTAACGGCGCCGCGCCGTCACGTCCTTTTTTTTTTTTTTTTTGTGCAAGGACGACGACTCGCTCTATGAACGCGAACGACGCATCGACGCGTCCACCTTTTTGTGAAACAAACACCAAGTTTGGCAACCAAGGAATGCGGCGGAAGATATACCGCCTGTCTATACTTGTGCACTGAAAAGGGGCCACACGCTCGACAAATCCGGGGGAAAAAAAACAGTGCCTCTTACCGTAAGCAGAATCCTTAGACGAGCCCAGTAAGCTATTCGAGCTCCTCTACAGCATCTGAAGGTGACAGACTCGAGTGTCCGACTTTTCGATATACGCTGCACCTGGCTGTCTAGCGCATGTGAAAGTGCGACCAAGATTCACTTCTGTCTGCCTCTTTCACTCTCCCATCCCCCTCCCTACGTGTAGGGTAGCAAACTGGACAAAGTCTAGCTAACCTCCCTGCCTTGCCTTCGTCCCTTCGTTCTCCGGACCCCGCGCGGTCCCGGTGGACGTTATACCGAGTTGCCCTTTACTGCGCTAAGCACTCATGACGATGCTAAAGATATCGGAATACCCCTCTAACGTCACGGTCTCTCGCAACATAACTGCTGCGTGTGACATCGTGGTTATCTCAACATCACGCCCGAAGCTTCGGAAACGAAAATAAAGCTTACGCATAGATTTACCCGCTCACAAGTGACAACAGCGCACAGTGCATGACGTTCAAGTGCTGACCAATCTGTGGCGTTCAAGTGCTGACCAATCTCGAGCACTGCTTATGTTAACATTTGTTAGGTTGCATGATTGTGGTTGCTATAGGTCACTTACTTGAAGGGGTTACATTACAATACTGCTGCTTTGCGTATTCATTGACTCGGCACTGATGAGTCTACGCCTTTCTGAAAAAGCTTCGGTGACGGTATACGAAAGAATACCCACTGGGCTTTCCTCGTGTGTGCGCGGACAGATTCCTTTCGTACCTTACTTTCCCCTGACTTTTCTGCCCTTTCTCACAGTGCAGGGTAGCCATTCTAGAGGATACTCTGGTTAACCGCTCTGCCGTCTATCTCTTATTTTCTGTCTCACCGCCTGTCCAACTCGAAAGAGTATTCGTATAGATGCGCCATCCAATTGCGTTCACTCATTTCAGTGACGTCACCGCGGAGGTGAACTTATTCTTTCAATATCAGCGTCGGTCGAGAACTATGTTCTGATGCGCAGAGGGGCAGACATGTAGGCCGTTAGGGCGGTCTCGTGGGCGGAGATTTTACCGAATTCTTAGGCTATCGCAGAATTTCACAGAATCAGCTTAGACGCTGATACCCTTTAGATGAGTGCTGCTAATTTACCGAAGGGTACAGAGCTGAGCCTTACATCTGGGAGAGGGGAGAGAATGACCAAAATTCTAACGATGGAAACACTAATGAAAAACAATCAAGGCGGGATTAAAATTGACCATACCGAACTTTGAAACATTCAAAGTCGAAGTCAGCAGAACTCGCGAGCTCAAATCCAGGCGCAATACATCAAAATAACAACAAGCGACGAGACTAAGAAGGTCAGGAGACGTCGCTCTGTAGAAAGGTCAGCATAGTATCGCCGATCTAAATCAAGATTAATCGCCTTCCACTGCTGATGTGAACAGGCGCGTTAACCAACGGGGCATATAGAAAACAGAGCGATCCCGAGCTCAACCTGCTCTGCTAACCAGCTACGTCTCGCGTCAAAACGAGACAAATGCGACAACGTTCGGTGAACTGGAAGAAACTACAGGATTACGCGAGTTAAATCCGCGTACCATATATATATATATATATATATATATATATATATATATATATATACGCGTCATTCCCACGCATGGCGGCTGAACGATCAATAAAAGTTGACCGGGAGGGAGCTAGCGAGGCCCGGCAACAGATCCAGGCATTGACTAGACGAATTGATCCGCATAATGGGGGCCCACAGCGCATGCATTGTATACGGCGGGCCGCTACACACAGGGCGACCCTTCTTTCAACGACCAACCAGGCCATCCATACACACGTGCAGTCGCGCGAAAATACCGCACTCCTTCCTCGCTTTTGTCTCATCTCTGCCAGCGACAGAGGTGCGCTTGTGGTGCGGGCCCAGAACCTGTCCTGCTGCTCCGCGTACTCATCATAGCCTTCCGCGCAGCACGCGCTGTTGTCTGGGGCGGTCACACTATACAGGCTTCGCCGTCCTTTTGTTTCGAGTCCCGACGCCGCGAAACACGCCACTCCACTCCTGCATGCCCGCAACCCTGCAGGTCGTCGTCGTCTACTGTCTCTCGAAGCCCATTGTCCGGGCGCACGCACGAGCCGACCGACCGAACGAACGGAAAGAAAGCAGGGAGAAAGCAGGGCCGGTGGGGCTCGGGCTCCAGCTGGAAATACACGGCGCCCGAACTCTATACCTGCCACAGGCTCGTCTCCCATAGCTCTCTCCTCCGTCCTTCCTTCCTTCATAGCCGCCACACTCGGCGAGAAAAACAATACGAGCAGCGCCCCGAAGCGCGGGGGTCGCGCGCGTGCGCGATGAGACCTGCGCCGTCTAGGCGAAGGATCTTGTCCGTATAAACGGATCACCATTCCCGGAAGACCGGGTCACGTAAGACGCAGATGTGAGCTGTCGCGTTGGTGGCGCCATCTTCCGGCGCCGAGTTTAACCGGAGAAGACTTTATTGCAGTGACCAACCATATTCTACTATAAGCTGTAAAGTGCGGGCAGCGGCATAAATAGTTAACATTCTTTCTCCTTGATGAGAACACACACGTTACAGGGGTAAGGGCGGAGTGAGAGAGAAAGAAAACGTTTCGAAAGCGCTACGGCTGAACACTGCGTCACGGGATGTGTCGCCATCGGCGCTGTGCTGCTCCCGCCTGCGTCACCGGTATTGCGCAAGGCGCGAACAGGCACACGGACAGGCTAGATGTTTGCACGCCGCTGCCGCACAATGCTTTCACGACTTCATTTCTTAGCGGAGACCCCTCTTCCGTTATCGCATCGATGGGCGCTGTCTCCAATGGAGTGGAAAGTGGCACGCCTATACGTTGAAGTTCCCCGGCCGACGGGAGTGTCCGCTATATTGCAACGCCCCAACCGCTATACGACACAGTACAAAGCCCATCGACGAAGCGATGTTGTGCAATCCACCAGCAAAGTCAAAGGCACCGACTATGTACACCACACAGCACTTAACTGAATCACTTCCAAAAGCGGCGCCAAAAGTGCACTGTCAAAAACCTTTCGCCGCAAAACGGGCACGCAAATATATATCTCGATCAATACAGCCGACACCACTGAGTGATACTGACAGGGCTCACAAAGGAACCGAAGGGGAAAAAAAAAACGTTGAAAATATTTGTACGCGAGCGCGCCAAGATTCGTCAAGCGTCAATCAAAACCACACGCACACACACCCAGAGGGGCTCCAAACTGCCCTTTAGCAAAATCACCGCCTTCCATCACTCGGCTGGAAGCGGCCGGGCGCGTGCGTGTGTGAGTCAGAGCATGAGTCACGTAATAAGAGCTCCCTCCCGTGCACGCGAATAACTATACACCAGCCGACTATAACCATTTCCCCTTCGCTCGACGAAGGAAACGACGACTGGTCCGGGACTGTCCCACCGGCTCTCACAGAAGCACGACCGCGGAGGAAATCACCGGCTGATGCAACACCTCACCGCTCACAAGCAAGGCGCGCGCGCACTAGCAACTTGGACATTCGATATACAGAACCCGACAGTACATTGCGTGCGTTTCATAATCATACGCAACAACGCGGTGCACTCCCTACACGAGCCTAACCATAACCGAATAGCCAACCATCCGCGCGGGCCAGTAACACGCTTCGATCAATTAACCGCACACAGCGAGAGGACTACCCACGTTGTCTCGTAGAACTGCAGCCTTCACCAGAGCGCTCAAAATGTCAGGAGACGGCCATTCGACAGTGCCTCGTCCGACGCGTCCTTAATAGACCTTATTCCTCCTAATCGTTAATTTAAAGTTCGCTTCCCCGCACCACACTCCAGCCTAACCATAATGGCGGTTCATTGTCACCGTCCAAAGGAACACCGTCGCCGAGAGCTAAACCGTGCGTGCTGTAACAGAGCGTGACGGTCGCAATGCGCATGCGCATTATGTCGTCACGGAAAACCCATCGACTACACCCTCCCCACCTCGCAGAACTAACGCGTCAACTGCAACCGCGTACCCGTTGATTTCAAAAATTGGTTGCGCCGCGCCGTAATGCATAGTGGGAAACCTTTGCTTAACAATTAGTACATGTATAAGAAAGAGGTCTTCCGAGGAGGCGGACAAACCGCTTCCCTTTATATAGGCGGCAGAGAGCCCTTGAGCGCCGGACGCGTCTGAAAATGTCAGCACAGCTATACGAGCTCTCAACCACAACTCGCTGTTTCCCATCGGAAAGTGCGGAGAACGTAATAGTTTCCGCGTGTGTGACCACCGCCATTTTGCAAAGGCCGCTGTTATAGCAGGACAGCTATTGCCGCACGCGATGGCGCTTAATTAACCTAAACGTACTTGGCGTACGTACGTGTCCTCGTGCGCCTTGATGTGTTCATCGCTTCTGTACTGTACTGAAGCATATACTGAAGCGGGGCCTGTCGCATAACCATGCGCGCTATAGGAAGCAAAGTTAAAGCGCGCTAGGAAGCGAAAGAAACAAAATCGGCATGGATGTCCATCAACGATGCACTATATATACCCCTCCGGTCCTGCACACTGGAGTGACAGCCGTGAACTTTTTTTTATTCTTTTTTTTTTAATGCAATAGCCTTATATGCCCCCACTACGCGAGAACCCGTCGGCGTCGGCGTGACCGAAAGATGGTACACGAAAAGTGTAAAAGCACGTCAAAGAATGCTCGAATTTACGTCACATTTCCCAGGGAGGTTCCCGTAAACAATCGAAGTAAACTAATGGCTTTGAAAAGAAAGTTTGGTGCATCTCGGTCTGGGCGGGCATCGAACCCGGGCCCGCCGGGGTGCGAGACGACCGAGCACGCATTTCCCCGACGCCATGGCGGCTCCACGCGTTTCTGGCTGACTAAAGGTGTGGTCTAGTGCGTGCGTCATCGGGCGCGTGACGGCGCAGCCAATGGGGAGGTGGCGCCACGTCATGAGTGCATAAAATGAGCGCGTTCGTGACGCTTTCCGAGGTGTATACAAACGGCATAATGCTTTCGCATTCTCTCACACGTAAGCAATCTGAAGTGTCTCCGCCGATTTTTTTTTTTTTTTTTTATGCGCGCTGTATGACCTCAACGCATATACACAATCACGGAGCGATGACAAACGCGGACTTTCTTTCCTCTGTCCAAGCAGCCACCGTCCCCACCACCAAGCGGACAACGACATACACCGGCCGTGCGCAGCTATAGCAAGCCAATGCCATGCCATCAAGAGCACACGCTTTTACTACTCGAATTTTACGCGTCGGTATACACATCGCATATATACCCTTCGGTGTCTTTGGAGGCCGCGGCTATGCGTGCATACACGCTCGCACTAATATGCCGCTCACGCTCGGCAAACGCGAAACTCAACCTCCTCCTCCTCCTCTTCCCCGCGATCACACTTTGCGCGCGTGGCAGGAATGACGAAATCCGCCGCAAAAGCGCGCGACATTTGCAGTAAAAATAAAAACGCCCGCCTCGCGCTTCTGAAACTCCTAAGTCCAGATGCAAAAGTGCAGAGAGAGAGAGAGAGAGAGAGAGAGAAAGGCGGGAATAAGAAAAAGCTGCGGTCACCTCCTTCGGAGGTCGCCGGCGGATATACTATACACTGCAGAGTGCTGATGCCAAGTCTGCTTTTAAGCTTTATCTTTTTATATTTTTTATCGCTCGCTTTCCCGGTATTTCTTATTCAAACAGTATACACACACCGTCGCTCGCCCTCGTGTGGAAAGAGCGCGCGCGGGTTTTTTTCCACTGAATAAAAGTGCAGTCGTGTCGCAAGGCGACATGTGGCTTATATAGCCTTATATGCGCCGCGGTCTTCAACAAGGCGATAAGCGTCCGACTGCTCGCGTAGACGAAAAAAAAAAAAAAAAAGAACAAAGTCGGCAAGCTTGCGCGATTCCTCCGCGCAGCTCTCAGCTTATTTGCTGCGATATAGCAGGATGGCTGGCACAGTAGGCAGCAGTTCACGATATGCGACAGAACGTCTTCGTATACTCCCTACTACTAGCCTTCGATAAACACGCGCAAACACTTCGCAGAAACCCGCGTAGAAACATGACGTTTGACAGCGCGAACTCGGACAAACGACGCCGAAGCCTGGACCTTTGCTCAAAATACATGCAAACTGCGGACAACTAACAACGATTGTAGATTCGACGGAGAGCCACAGACTTCGCGCGCAAAAGCTAAAGCACCGGTCGGGGTCAACAAGCCCTTGCAACACAGCACAGCCAGAAGCACCTGGAGTACATACACAGAACATACGCTACAGTCACCGTCCAATGCGACGCCCATTTGCTGTCGACAGGTCGCACTGAGACGGCCAACACACAACAGTAAAAACGAAGCCGCGCGAAGAAGTGCAGCTCGCACAAAGTCCGGCGTGACTCGTGAGCCCCCCGTTACGGGTAGCACGATTTCCAGACGAAGTATATGAGACTGAGTATAAATGCATTTAGACGGCATCACGACGTCGCGCTTCCTCCGGCAGCACGCGCCGCGTAGGAAACAAATACAATGCACGCAGCAGCTGTTGACCGGCTGGCTAATCCAGCGCGCGGGCACGGTGACGGGCGGCCACGTGACCGGCATTCGCGGCCGCAGAGAAGGAGGTGTTTCGAGAGTCCGACAGCGACGTCCCCGAGGGAGGTACAACTGTCAGCACGACGGACGGCGGCGGCGGGACAGGACAAGAAAGAAGAGGCACCGCCACCGGTTCTCGCAAACGAGGACGCGATGCATCAGCAACAATAACCAAAGGGCCGGCACCGAGCGTCCACGTCGCGCGGGACTCTCCTGGACGTCCTTCGACGCAACGGCATTCATTACGGTCGGTCGCTCACCCATACACACACCCCCTCGAACAGGCAAAAATAAAAGAACCACCTCGGAGCCGGCCGTATCGCGTCGGCATCGCACGCTCACACGCAAGAGAGCGAGCCATGGGAGTGGCTCGTCCTCCGCGACCAAAGGCAGTAGTACCCGCGAACGATCGAGGCGAGAGATGCGTGCAGCCAGCGGGGCCCCGATGGACATGCGAGCCTCGGGCGACCGCCGATCGTCCCAAGACGAAGCGCGACGGCGTATACAGGTGTGTTTTCAGGAGGACGTATACAGTGTCGGGCCCCAGAAGTTTACGAGACGCGTGATTTGAGAGAGAGAGAGAGAGAGAGAGAGAGGGAAAAAAAAGCTGCATTTCCGGGAAGCCCAGGAACGCGTAGCCTCGAATTCAATGTCTCGGCGATTTACACAGCGATCAGTTACACTGAAAGCGGCGAGTCTTAAGTAGAACACAATTTCCCAGGTTTGCCGTGCGACCCGCGTCCCGTAAATTTTTCGTGGCGGACTGCAATACAACGAGCATCGCCTCTGATGTGTACGTGTCTGGCGAGAAGACGATACACGACCGTCTTTTTCGTCTTCTTCTTCTTTTTTTTTTTTTTTTTTTAACGCGGGCACACGAGTTCCGGTCGGACAGTTTCTCGCAACGCGGTGGCCCCCGGAAGCAGGCATGTTCGCGGACACGCTCCACGGCCTGCATCGAAGGTGGCCGCGCCGAGCGCAGAATTAGCCCCCGAAACGTGCCCTGTTGGAAGACCCCATAACAATGAAAAGGAAGAACATGGCATAGTACTCTTGGGCTCACGCTGCTCCAACAGTTCGTTCGACACCCACCGCGGTTATCCCACGTATCCGATATGACGCTGCAACGATGTATCCTTGTCGGTTCATTGAGAGTAATAATACGAGCCGGTCGCCCCGTCAAGACGGTTGCCATGCAGTGAAGATCCCGCTGCCTCGACTTTTGACGTCGACTTCATTTTGTTGCTCACAAATGTAAAGCGTGCACAATTTGCGTTGAGAAAGGCGAGGTAAGGAAGAAGCCGCAGATTAGGCAGCTCCGCTGGCCCGCCCCTCCTCCCCGATCACTCGACAGCAATCGACGAAACAGCGTATATACAGTCAAACACGTATATGTAACAAACACGCGTAACAAGCAACACGAGCTTACCAGCAGATTCGGAACAAACGACGAGAAACACGTACAATCCGCGATGACATTGTGCACAATAATTAAGGCCTCGTTCAATATAACACGGAGGGAATCTTCAGTTAAATTATATTTATTCCGTCCGTGTGCTAAAGAAATGTTCCATATATATATATATATATACGTCCACCAGAAGAAGAGCCGCGCCGTTTCTGCCACGCTGCACCCAACTATATAGTGCATGCAGGCCTCTCGATCAGCACAATGAGCCGGCGCCGACAAAGGGCACGCGGCTGAGACGGAACGGGAACGCTCAGACTGAACGGGAACGCGCGCGCGCACCGCCAAATGCCAAGGGCGCCCATCCTCGATCGCCGGCGGCCGGCAGCACAGTGCACGCAACTGTTACAAGTGGGGGCGAAAAAATAACCACATTGCAGCAGGACGAGAGCAGAGAAAAGTTTGCGCTGAGGAGCGCGGCGCGATCGGATAGGCATCTCCGACAAGCCGCGCGTCACCGGCATTAGCGCTGCTACGGCAGCTATGGCACCCCCTCTCTTCGCCTTGCCCCTAATCTGCACCGACACCCACATGCGAGAAAGAAACACCGCTCCCAAGAGAGCCGAGCCCACCGCGGCCGTCCACCTTGGCCAACGTCGGCCGGCCGGCCACAAGCCCGAACAGTCGAGGAGGCGTCGAATGCTGGGCGCGGTGCGCCTCCCTGCCCGCTCGTCCACCGCACCGCACCACAATATGGAGAGGCATGCAGCGTTCGGCGCAACGACGGTATCGCACCACGACCGCTGCGGTCGGTGGCCCTAAACACATCCGCCCAGCGCACGCCGACCGTGCATGCAAGGGTCGGAACAGCGAGGTCAACAGGTATAGAGGCCGCGACTTGTGCCTAGAGCAAGCGACGCAACGACTAAAAAAACGCGAATGGGACAGATACTTAACCGTCACTGCGCGCAGATTCTGAGTGTGACGTCACTGCTCTAGACACTACTACGTCTCCAAGTCGTGAGGCATCGCCACACGCTTCAAGCGCACCACTTAGATACTTACGCAAAAGAAAGTATATAGTTCCGTGCTTCGGCTATATTGCAAATACATACGTTTAAGGTCAATATAGTCAAGAGCTACACAAATCTACTTTCTAAAGTCCCGAATGACCACCGGTAACACGTTCCGATTTTTTGTATAAAAGTGACAGTGGCGCGGCGGAAGTGCGGTTCGATATACGTCGCGGACTGACATCACCTGTACTCCGAGTGACTAATATGCTCCCCCTCATCTTCCACTGCACTGCAAAGCGATTGTGAGACGGATTACTGCAGGTGACACACACCTTGTCGGTGGAGACCCGACAGGCACTGAGCAGTGACCACTATACAGCGAGTCATATACGCCTATAGAGTCCCGGTCCAGCCACTTCCTCCCAAACAACTGTGACGGCCGAAACCACAATTATTGATAACGCACGTATAGGCGACTCATACCGGAGATCTCTCGCCACTTCCCGACAAGCAAGCGTGTAAATAGAGCCGACGTCACCACCTGGCACACGTGTGAATCACCGTCTCCTCGTGATTTGGTACACTATACACACTATATAACTCATGGAGGCGATCGGAAAGGGCTTATCAGCTGCACATTCTGCGTTCGCCTGCCCTCGAATTAGAAACCTAACAGTTCGTATTTCTCGTCTGTGCTACGAACCACTTTCGCGCTCCCGCATCGGGCGTCACTGTAAAACGATCGAACCCCCGGTTCTCATCCGCATATGTATATCTACATACATGACGAACCGAGGCTCATCCAGAACTTCCTCGTTCGCAATCACGGACAAGGAAGAGTTCCGAGCATCTCACTACAACCACCATGTTAATAACTTTTATGCGTATACTCCTCACCTCGAGGCAGCGTCAACGCGTGACACGCTCGTATACAGCGACACGGTTAGGAAAATAATAATAATAATCTACAGGCGACCAAAGGCACTGCGCTTCTCAGCACACGATCGCCAAGCAGCCAGGTTGGCCGCACGCACAGCTTCGCCGCGGTCGCAGTCGACAGCTTCGCAAGACAAGACGACGAGGGCAGATATATACCTGCTCGCGCTTTGTCGTCGTGTGTACGCCTCGCAAAAGAACGCACCCGCATACAACACTGGCGATAGCCGCGTCCCCACCTCCCCCCGACACACACACAGAGCCCACCGGGGCGGCAGATTCCGAGTCACGCGGCTATAAATACAAGCGCACGCGTTTGGAAAGCGCCGCCACTCCTGACGGACGGCGACAGGTTGTCGTCGCGCGATACGCCGACACGAAAGGTGGGGTGGGCAGCCAGCTCGCCGAAGGACGCCCGCCAGCCTCGCGAGAGACGAGGGTGCACGGGGCTGCCAAGATATAAAACGCCCGCCCAGAGACGAGGCGCAAGCACGTCACCGTCGTCTCCGGAATAACGGGCCCGCGGACCCGATACGCTATATAAAGAAAGCAACTCTCCCCCCTCACACGCTCCCTTTCCATATGCGCACGGCAGATTACCAAGAGCGTCGGGAAGCGGGCGCGCGCTACCACCACGACCCCCACCAGCCAACTCGGCATCCGCCTCCTCTATAGCTCCTCGCGTTATATTCTGATGCGCCGTTCACTTATTCGCAATTTTTTTTTTTATATATCCCTTCCCGACCCTCAGATCGACGTGCGTTTCGTTTCCTTCGGCATCATATCCACCTTTGTATATATATATTACAGATACCCGGCGGCATAATCGACGCGATCGCTCTCCTCAAGGCCTTTGTCTTTCCGATCTATTATGCGACACATAAGCCGAACCCTGTTCGTATAAAAGCACACAACGGAAAGCGACGGTACGACGAAAATACTATATAGACAACGGGGGGCGGGGGGGGGGGGGGGGGGGGTAGAAACCGACGAATAGAAACTGTTCGGTGGGACCGGCGGAAGGAAACGGAGAGTTCCTGCCGCGCCTTGGCCACGTTCCCGACGCTGTATAACCCATTAGGAGACGACGATATTATACACGGACAGTGCCCTTTACATTGGCTGCGGGGAAGAGGCCGCGTCGCAGCTGCCAACTCTCTTATAATACAGTTTTATCCCTGTCTTGTACGCAGCGCTGAGGTCACCGGCAAAGACAGCGATGCCGCAAAGCCTGCGCGCAACGCGACGAAAACACGCACATGCACCTGCTGTGTGCGTGTGCGTTCGGGAGTTTTCCGGAACCGCATATGCAAGCGCGGTAGTACATCTGCGTCCTTTTCACGAAACTTGTCAGTTTCAATCGGCGCGAGTAAGGTGTGACTCGCGAAAGGCAAGTCTATATTCGTCATTGATCGCCTAAGAAGGTTACTTTCACATATTCGTGCGGGAAGCAATTAACGCCCAGTGCAACGTCTCACTGCAGCAGCGAAAGCCGTGCTTGTCAATGCACCGGAGAACTCGCAACCTGAAGATAACAGGTGAAACACGCTGTGGAACCGGGCGAAACGCTCGCGTCTTACGAGAGCAACAAGATGAAGCACACCAATAACGCGCATTCTATAAGAAGCTTTTCATAACGTGGGCCCACGCAAGTATACATACACTCAGTGGTGAACCCAAATGACCACCTGCCTCGAAAAATGCACCCTATATCGACGCGACGATTTATATAGGCACTGGACTGCAGAGCCTTAGATGATGCGAACGTACGGGATGTGAATTCATCGGAAATTTAGCTGTATAGCTTTCTGGTATAGCTTGTTTACGGCGACGAAGTCGCGCACAGCATTAGCGAGGGGACACTCAGACGAGAAATGCTAACGTGAACTCGCTTCATCTCGTTGTAAAAGTTTGCCCCCATCGTGCGAATTTCGACCGGTCTTTTTGCTCTGAACTGGTCACCCGGGCGGCCGGATGCACGGCAGAAACTGAAAGCGTTGTGAACAAGACACGTCCCAATTTCTTTCCCCTGATTGCGGCGCCTCGTTGCGGGTCTTTTTACTGAACTGCAGGTTATAAACCACGCCGTCTGCACAGTCGGAAGCGGTGCAACTGGGGCTGAACCTCCACCCCAGCGTCGATTGCCTCCACTCCGCGGACAGCGGCTCACCGGAAGAAACGCGCCGCGCGACAGCCGCAATAAAAGACCGTAAAACTGTAAAAACGCCATACAAGAGCGGGCGCGGCAGTACACACGACCGCGGACACCACGCAAGCAGCGTTGAGGTAAAATATACAAAAGGCACCGAGAAAGAAAAAAAAAAAAAAAAAAGGCTAAGAGACGGCGGCAAAGGAAGAAGACAATCGACGGCGGAAAAATGAAAGTCGTCATCCCTCCTCGCCGGCGTGCCGAGGTTGCGACCTCCGAGAGCAACATGCAGCGGGAGAGAGAAAGAAACCTCACTGCAGCGAGCCGCGCGTTGAAGGTGCGAACAGCGAAGATAGGCGGGTGAAAGTCGCGGTCAAGCAGGAGCAGGGAGAGATCTCCAGCGCGCAACGTCGCGTCGCCCCCTCGTAAATCACGCACCTCGCGCGAACATCACAAGCGCGCCGCGAACGGAGCCTGCAGCACGCCTCGTGTGCAAGTCCTGCCAACTCGACGGGCACTCCGTACAACATTGCGGACGGTATATATACACTATAGTGCGGGGGTTCGAGCCGCTCGCTCCATCGACACGCCTGCGCTTGTGCCGGCAACTGCGCAGCTGCGCGCTATAGCTCCGCGAAGCAGTGCCCTGCTCTCCACAAGAGCAGTCAGGCGACCGTGCTTGCAGAAAAGCACAAGCTGTCGTTTGCTACGTACGGGATCCTTCAGCAGGAGGGGCGCAAGGTTCAACACCTATATACATCTTTTATTGAGCTCACTTACCCCATTTCGCATATTCCCTTTCCCCCTACACGTGACAGTAGTCAAGGCTGCTGGTGGTAACCAAAATAAAAGTACACTACAACAACTTTACCAGCAGAGGCGACGAACAATGGAGGCAACGCGCGATCCCATCACTCGGCGCGCATATAAAAGCCGGCGCCGCGGAAGGCCATCGCAAACCATGACGGTGCGAAGTGCAAGCGAGACAAAGAGGGTCACAGAAAGGTGGTTACTCGGGAGAGAACAACAATGGGAGAACAAACAGAGCCTCGGCCTGAAGGGGCCCACGTTATAAGACAAGGGGACTCGCCATGAGCCTGACGGAAGACAGCTCCCCTGATTCCGATCTGTATAAGGAAGAAGAGCCGACAACACGGCCTATATTCCGGGACATATAACACTGTATTCCAACCAAACAACCACCTCACTAGCGGCGTACACACATCGGATAAAGGTACACAAACAAACGTTCTTCAGGCGCTGCCGCTTCTCGACAGCGAGCACTTAGAACAGCAAAGGTGGTGCACGAAAGGTCGACTCCGACCGAACTTTCGGAAAGCTGCGCGCGAGGCTGCGTCGACTCATTTGCACGTGTAAGAACCGTGCTATACCCATCCTAGATGTCCGTCCACTGTCAGTGAAAAGTATACTCTCTACATTAAAACAGCCAGCTCGGCTGGAAAGCGAGAAACCTACGTATATAGTCTTGAAGTATACGTATTTTCTTGAAGTATGTTACACCAACTTGCCCACATCAAGCTCCTTCTGCTACGTCTAGTCGAATTTGCATCGAACATTCGCGCACGTGACTCCAAAAGTCCTGCTCGATCTCGCGACACGCGAGATTTCACAGTGTGACCACACGCCTTATTCGCACGACAAATGTCGTATAACGTTGGCGTTGGATGGCGCAAGGAGAGAAGAGCGATACGGCAAGGTGACACCGAGAAAGCGCAGACGAGCAGTGTGCACACGTGACACTCTCTTCTCCGAACTCCGTATCTCCCCCGCAGGAAAGCACGGTCGAGTGATCCAGCCGCCACGCAAGAAGCAGCCGCATGCAGCGCACAGCCCATGCGCACATCACCAGGTCAGCGTGCATCTGTGTCAGCACAGCCGCCGTCAAAGGGTCGGTCGCGCGGACCCGGGAGAGTAGAGGTCGAACGGAGCCGCAATCAATTCGAGGCCGAAGTCCGGGAAGGAGGAGGCTGCGGCGGGGACGACCCACAGGCTTGCAAGGTGCGTGCGCGCCCAAGCAAGCCCGCCGTGCGCTCCAATATGAGGGGGGAGGGGGGCGCCACCCAACCATATGGGACGTCACGCGGGAAGACGACGCGTAGCCACGATGGGCTTCGTGCACACACCATCTCGCTGCAGCAGCAACAGCCACCCCTTGGGGCAGAGCTGCCGGGCGCACTTGGCTGCGCAGCTGGGTCGTCGTCGTCGGCGCATTTGCATGCGCGCTTGACGCCGTGACGGCAGCTAGAGGGGGTGGACGTCGGCGCACTGACCTCCCGCACCCACAGCGCGCGCTCTCGCACGATCTCGCGCCTTCGTAGCTGCGGCGGGTCATCGTATGTGGCAGCCGGGCAAGCCGCGACGACGTCTATAGAGAGAGCAGTGGTTGCGAGGCGAGACGCGGCGGTTGCGTCGCGAGGCTGAAGGAACCGCACTTTCGCGACGCATGTGAGAACGCAAGTTGCGTTTGAAAGACAGCGGCGTTCGCCATGTGCCAGGCTCTTGTCGGGGCTGCGTCAGAAAGTATCCATCATCCACTGCTGACACTGGAAGGCCATCGGAGCATTTTGCGCGATAGGCAGATGGACAGAGATATAGAATGTGGCAAGGGATAAATCATCTGGTGGCGTGGGTTTGAACCAACCGAGGGGGGGGGGGGGGGGGCAATTAGCAGCACAATTCGATCAATTACCGCCGGAAATAACTTCTTCGGCCACTTGCGCAGATGTCTGCGGAACCGCGCTGCGAATACCGTAACCAAGAATCATGCAAGGGCCCATCGCTAAAACTCAGCCGCGTGGGTGTAGCGCCTATGCAGTATAGTTTATGTCAATCCGTTCCTTGCTGAATACGTGGCTGCAACAACGCTATAGAAGGTATTACGCGCCACATTAAAAAAAGGAAGAAAAAGAAAATACAATACACCGCCAAGTCAGCGCCACCTGTTCTCTCATTTGGCTCCCAGCTGCCCGTAGCGCCGCATTGCACACGACCTTAAGCCGTTCCATCAATGTCAAAGGTCGCGACGCAACGCTCCTGACGGCTACAGACATCACGGACCGGCCCCCATTGTGTGTCTCGGTCTTTACGCCGCGCCTTTTAATTCCTCTCGCGAATCGATACTCACCGTCTGTCTATACGCCTGCGACGGATCTACGCGTATTATACGCCCAAAGGTACCGTCAATACGCTCGTCAAACGCGGCGAACAATAGCATATATACAGAGAACAGACTCTGCCGAACCAGCGAGGGACCCGCCGAACAGGGGCTCGCAAGGAGAAAAGAGCCGGCAAAAAAGAAAGGAACGCGCCACTGCAGAATCGATGTTCGTTCGTCTCCTCCGGGTTAATCGATTCCGAAGTGGGCCGGGCGCATGCAGAGACGCGGGCGTCCGTCTTCGGGGAAGAAAAGGCGCCCCCACGAAAGCCGCTATTATTACCGGCGCGGACCCGGGGCGTTGCTACTACTGTACAACCACACACCAATTGCATACAACGAAAAATTTTATATAAGAATAATAAGAAGAAAGGCTGATTACTGCCTCTCACTTCGAACCCCCCTCCCTCTCTGGACGAGGGTGTCTAGGAGCGTGAGCCGAACGAAACCCGAGAGCACGTTCGACGACGCGCAGTTGGTGTGCGAGGTGTGCAGTCGATCACGTATCGGCGGAACTGCGCCGAAAAAAAAAACAAAAAAAAGGAAACGGGCACACCCCGCCACCCTGCATGCAGCCGCCAAATTTAGGTGAAAGCGAATCGGCGAGCGCCAGGAAACGAGGAGGATTCAGAAAAAAAAAAATAATAAAGCAAGCAAGCAAAGAAAGGACGAGGCCCTGCTGCTTCTCTTGATCCCACATTTCATTTCATCTCAATGGAACACGCGTTCGAAACGAGGAAGTCAACCCCCTCTCCTGTGTTCGATTGAAGAAACCGGAAAATTAAATGAGAACGGGGACGAGCGCGGGAGGACGCGCAACGAAATCGGCAACGAATGACAGTTCGCCTGCTCCCCACAATTACGCCGCCAAGGAAAACAGAAAAGTGAACGACACTGTACACATACTAGGACTGTATACGAGCAGACCGCGCCACGAGAGATAACATGGAGTCGTGGTTCTTCGGCGTGCGTCCCCGGCCGTTAACCATGCAGGCACCGTTCGATTATTCCGTTGCGCTCGAGAATGATGATCGAACGCCGCTGCGAGCATGCCCCCTTCGCAACAGCAGCACAGGGAGGGGGGGTGCCCGCTGCGAAATGTAAATCGAGAGGCCCCCTTCGATGTGTAGGTGGGCGTGTCTAGCACGCGCGGGCCCCCGGCTCCGATAGATTATTATTATTATTATACTCGTCCATTGCTGCTGCTGCCCGAGATTTGACGCGGGAGCGAAGGAGGAGCCGAAGGTTGCCCCAGATAAGCCCAGCAGCGTTGGTGTATACACAGGCCACTCGATGCGGCATCTGGACGAGAGAGGTCGCCAGCTATCGTTCCCCTCGCTTATAGAGCCGTAGGGAATTGCGTCCACCTAGCTTCTAGGAGCGGCCGAGATTCAAATCAGATGGAAGCATCAACTGGTCAGCGGTCGAGATAAGCAAGCGGCGTTTAGAGCATTGATGGAAGAAAGCGGCAGGATAGAGATTGATATAGGACCGGAGCCGTTACAGGCGCAGGCTGCAATACAGAGACAGAGGTTTTCACGGAGAAAGAAAATATCGAAGAGGTATAGGAAAAAATGCTAGACTGCAATACACGTACATATATACGGTCGAAATCGGATATATCGAATCTGCAGGGGATCACAAAAAAGTTCGATATATAGGTATTTCGATATATACAACTATAGAGAAATTTTCAAGGGAATTTTACAGCTATTCCATATACACAATAATTCGCTATACCCGGGTTCGACTGTAATATCAAATTATTACAAGCAGGCCAGGTGACTCTTTGGCTGTGCCGCGTTTCGAAGGGAATGCCAGTATGAATCACAATCATTATCCTAACCAGACATGCCAGTAGCCGGTAGAGAAAGAAAATTTCGACCGACTTCCATCACTTTCTCAGCTGACGGCCTGAAGGTGCACAATACACGCGCAAGCTCCGGACATCTAGTGGGAAATTATACGAACCTGGTGACATTTGGAGAGTACAATAGCTCGTACAGCCCGAACGAACAGACGCCGAGACACGGGGTTTCTTCGACATGTCGTCCCGGACTGCCCGACAGTTTTGGTATAACTTCGCGAGAAAGTCACTAAATTTAGCGAGTTATCAGACGCCTTAGGACAAATTCACCTTTCCGGAGTCTTAGAGACTATCTCTAGCGACATTTCTGGTGAAATAGCCAGCAAATTGCCCTATAGTAATATTCATCAAGGGATTTTCGCTACGTTCAATGTTTCGCTCTCAGTTTATCCCGAGGAAGACATATGCGCCTCCATTCGTCCCTTGTTCTGAAGACACACCGGTGTGTATAACTTATCAGTGGGCCATCCTAGTGCGTCAGAGTACTTTTCTAGGCAAAGCTCTTAGATCTGATAACATTTTAGCTGTTTTCCTTTCTTCATTCTTACGGTTGACTCGCTATGCCGCCAAGAGGTAATTCAAAGCCACAGTTTTACAAACATTGCTGCCTGAGACACTGTGTACTTTTACAACTTGGAGTACGCTTAAGGTTCGCCTTTAAGAGTGCAACGCGATAGCATTCAAAGATCCCTGGCTGCTTATCAGGCTTTTTTTTTCTCGTATATTCAAATTACAATCCGACGCTATCACGCCTGTAGGTTCTGGTTGTCATACTTTACGATTTTCTGACGGATTTTACTTTGACAAGTTCAATTTTTGTTCACCAACGCCTTCCGCCACGCGATGGGCCGCCCGGTCGGCGTGGTTCGGGATGGTGCGGTTCAACATGATTATTTCCGACAGGCGACGATGCTTACGCCGACGCCGGATTTTCTGCGACACGGCCCTTGACGCTATCACATTAAAGTTGTCTGGAAGCAGAGCTTGGCGCAGTCCTAAGAAATTCCGGGACGACAAATCGAAGGGACCCCCGAAGGCGGTCCAACGATGACGTAACAGTTCCATTACAAATTGACAAGAGGCCGAGTCGGTGGCAGAGGCGACGGCGATTGAACGCTTCGAAGTTGAGAAGAAGAAGAAACGCGGTGTGCTCTATACACTGCCACGCGTTTATAAAAGTAACATCGGGACGACACAGTCGCGGAGCGCAGACGTATCGATCGCTTATTCTCATTCTCGTGGGAGTGACTCATCAAGGTCGCAGCATCACGTATACAAGTGACTCAACCGCAACGTCTCCAGGCAAGCAATTGAAATAATGCAATGGAGAGACTGAAAATGAATGACCAGAACTGGCGACATTTTACGATTTCCACGGAATCAAATTGCAAAGCGCGTCTGGGGCAAAAAAAAAAAAAAAGGAAAGAAAGAAAGAAAAAGGATGCGACATGCCTGCAATCAGCAGCCTGCGAACAAAGACGCGCGTCCTGAAACATCTCCCACCGAGTTTACGCGTGCAACCACGACCGACTGGCCAACCGCCGGAACGACCTAGCACGGCTACAAAGACACTCGAATATTAACACAAATATTATTGACCACTACGGCACAACCGCGATAGGCTTAACTACGTGAGCGTAAGCGCAGAACGCAGATGCGCGAGCCCGGCTATTCAAAGGTGCCGCCGATTCCAAGGAAGGAAAGGGGTGGGTCAAAGAAAGCAGACGGCTTATTAAATGCACTCGATAGCCTAATTGGTCGGTTTACCTTCTCAGAAATACATAAATGTGCTGTATAACACACTCGAACTACAGACGAAGTGCAGACACGGCAAGTGCGGCCATCCACCTCGCACACGACCGTATTTCTAAGAAAGGGTACGAACCCCCCGCTAGCGCCCGCACATCGCAAAGGCGTAACGGCGGGCATCTTCCACGGAGGGAACGAATCGAGAAACGGCCGAAGAAGAACGTGTAAAACACGGCAGATGGAACAGGGCCCTCTCGAGACGGCCGGTTACGGCGTTTCGCAAGACAAAATTAAAATAACTAAAAAGCAAGAAAAAAAATATAAGAGAAGGGAAACATCGTCCGACTGTTTCTGGACTTGGCGCGGCGACTCCCGCAACATTACAGAAAAAAAAAGAAAAACTTGCCGCTGCACCGTCACGACTCTCGCGCGGCAGAAAGTTATAGCGCAGCTGGCGCGCACGCAGATTCGCGTTGGCACAACACACACACACACACACGACGCCGTGCATGCAGCGAGGGAGGAAACGAGGTCACGTCTCCTAGCAACGACGCGAGCCGATGTTCCAATTCGCCTGCAAACAGTTCGATCATGACACACACACACATACACACGCTCGTCTCACATCCTTGATGACGGCGTCCGCGTGCTGCCCCAACGTAAAACCATGCAACCCCCCTTTCTCGAGCGAATTGAAGCGAGCGACCCTGCCTGTGACCGCGGAGGGTAGTAGCAGACGACGAGGGCTGGTGCGAATCGCGCTGGATATGGGACACGCGGATCAGTCATAAGAGAGTTTATAATGACTCGACCTTCGATAATCTGACAACGCGACCCGCGTAGTAAGTAAGTACTACTGTACGCCGGCGGCACTAGAAGTGCAACAGCACCAGAGAAGCAGTAAAGAAAGTGAAGGAAGGAGCGAGAGGGGTTCTGCATCGTCTGCCAGCAGACGACGCCAGCAGACGACGCGCAAAACTCGTTCCAAGAGTTCGTCTGCTAGGGTCGTGACTTCATCATCTGCCAAGTTTGTGTAGCTCGCTGTGACTTCGGAGTACGAAGAAAAAGTCTAATTCGCGATCTAGCAGTTATTACAGCAAACGCTACATACGGAGGAGTATTCCTTGATAGATGGTGACTGCCGATAACGCGCCACTTTTGTCGAAGCTACAGGAACCAGCTGAATCACGGAAGTGAATTTTGCTCGACGACTACGTTTCCGCGCAGTGCGCGTGACATGCATTACACGTGCTACCTAACGGCGGGGCGAGTACAGTTCACAGGCAGACCAAATAGATGGGTGATAGGTGTCCAACAAAAGACGCAAAATGCAGTGCGGGGTAAATATACAGGCGACGTGCGAACCTGGAGATTAGAACGGTTCTGTCCGCCATAGAAATACCTCAGCGACGTCTTCTTCCGAGCGACGAACACAGCACGTCAACACGCCGTACAAACGCGACTTTCTCGGCAGTGGCGTTTGACACACGCTGGTCCGACGCCGGCGTTGACAGTCGACGCAAATCGCGCGTGAGAGATTCAGACACATGCTCTTCTACACAAATCGCACACGAACGCAATGGGAGTTCTATAGTAGACAGCTGTGTTGCACGCCTCGCATAACGCGACATTTTGAAGGATCGCAAACCGCCGACGCAGCTGGCGTCTCAGCGCGGTAGTAACCAGCCACGTTCGAAAAAAGGCGACGCAGCGAGAGCGGCTAGAAGATTCCGTCACGCGCGCGACGCTCGCATATGCTAATCGCAGCTGCAACGGGACAGCACAATTGGGGCATCGTCACGCGACCAGCTTCACTCCCTCAGTCGCCAAAAAAAAAATACAAAAGCGCGTCGACTCACCAGACAAAGTTGAGCATGAACATCCCGCGGTACTTGGCCCGGGCCACCGCGCACATGAGGCGACGAAAAATCCGCTGCGTCTTGAGGCCTACATGCTGGGCCGCGGCGCCGTCTACGTAGCCGCGGTCGAGGTAGCAGCAGTCGCGGTTAGGACACGACGCGCCGACCGCCAGCGTCGGGGCGCGAGGCACTTGGGAGATCGCAGCAGAAGACCGCCGACACGTAGTGGCATCATGCGGTCGCGGGGGCAGTGTGGAGTGCGCCTCTATCTGCCACGACTGCCGGTGAGACGCATCACGTCGACGACGCGGCAAGAACCACCAGCAGCACCACAAAGAAGACAGGGGTACGAGCAGGAGCACACATCCACACACGGCAACGCCGCGCCGGTTGTAACTGCGCTACGCAACAAACGTTGCTGCGACGACGACGAAAAGAAATCCTCCAAGATCCACAGGACGCACAGCCTGCTACACGGCGACTGCTACGGGACCACTGCGCGGGCTAGCAGACGACGACGACCGCCACAAGAGCAGCAGACGAACGGTTGTGACGTCACGACAGTCAGGTGATGCGCCGCCGCGAGCAGACGACGGCGCCCGGCGGCCCTCGCGTGGCGAAGCGGAGAACTGCGAGGCGCCGCTTCGTTTTCCTCGGAGACGTGCAGCCGCGTTGTCGATCCCGGAGTCCTTGGTCGTCGGGCGCGACGAGGCCGTACACCAGCTTTTGCGAGCCGGCGGTCTGACCAATTCGCAACAAGAATGAGCGCTAAATTTATATATCTGTAACGAAAAGTTGCCGAGAAAGATCAGATCTGACTCTGGAAATAAAACGATTATATATGAGATTAAACTCCACTCATTTTTTGTGAACGAAGTAGAAGGTAGGCTTCACCGCACTCGCGGTCGCGCGGCAGGAAACCCAACGACCGAGATAACGCAGTGCTCAAAAGCTAAGAGGAGAAGCAGAAGGTATCATTCGCAAAAGAACAAAAAAAAAGAAAAAACGAGCCGCATGCCCTTGTGAACAAAAAATTTGTGGGTGTAATAGAGAATACCGTCCAATAAAAAGCTGCCCTGTTCATGCGAGAAAGAGGGGGGGAAATCTGCGGCCATTTAGCGGTAAATGAGAGAGAAATGCGATGACATTAATTATGTCGCACCTCTTTTGAGAGCTCGGATCCACGATTTAAACCACGTTCACCACATTGCAAAGTGTTGTTCGGGAGCTGGTCAGGAGCAGAACACCGTCAGTTGCTCTCTCTCTCTCTCTCTCTCTCTCTCTCTCTATATATATATATATATATATATATATATATATAACCTCCACCACGTGACCGGCTTCCCAAACTTAACACACAGACTTTTTTTCCCCCTATGACACTTCTAGTGCTGACGCAGAAACAGGAGCCGAGCTGTGACAAGAGTAACCATTATTAGCCAAAAGAGTTGCTCCGACTGCCCCGTCGAAGACTTCGTCGCCCTTGTGTGCGGCAAGTCGCAGGAAGGTAACACACAACGACGGAATCACGAGAGACTTCCAAGACACGCGTGCTGACTTTCAATATGCACCGCTCCTCATAAACGACACGTTTGCATTCGAAACACTGCGATTCAGTAGAACTTCGCGTAGGAAGCGTCCCGTCAACGCTGTAACGAGTGCTGAAAATTTTCGCTGCTTATGTATATTATGTGCAACTGAAGAAGCGAGTGTCCTCGAAGTAATGAGGCGGAGTTTACTTTGGGGCGAAAACTTCCTTTCAGTAAAAATTTGCCAACAATGAAGAGAGTTCAGCACAGTTAGCCTAATTTAGCAGCCTACACCCCTCGATGCAATCTTTCGAAAATAAAGTATTTGCATCTCTGAAACTAATTCGTCGAACGAGTCGAAGTTCGTTTAATATGATTACTTTTCTTGCACTGACATTTTATTTTCAGCTGCATTTACTGCATTTTGCAATTCATACTTTTTCGCTACCTTTTTTTTCTGAGCTTATTGAGCCGTTTTATAGGTTTCGCCATCTATCTACCGTTCCTTGGAAAAAATTTCTATATTCTTGTACTAATTGCATGTCATGAATTATCTGTCTGTACCATCTACAACGCATCATGACCTGAAGGTGTCCCTTATAATCACTTAACTATGAAATCACTCTACACTTGACGCAGGTGGCGCTTTACGAGTACCGGCCTACAGACAACGGTTTCTCAAGACAGGGAGACTTCGTTCTGTCAAATGCATGCGCGTGCAGCTGCCGATCTGAGTGATTTGCCGAATATAACGGCGTGACGAACCCTTAACTGTGAAAGAACTAAACTACCCTAAACTAAAGAACTAAACGACCCCTAAACTGTGGAAGTGGAAGAACGATAGCGCAGCCTTCATATGTCTAACCAATAAAACGATTAAAGAAGTGCTGGGACGACATTATCGATTATATATACAGTGGAATCTCGTTGATACGATCTTCACAGGAACCGGGAAATAAAGCGCATCATCCGAAAATCGTATTATCCAACCAAATCGTACTATCGGGAGAAGAAAAAGAAGCGTATTATCCAGAAAAACGTATTATGCAGAATCGTATCAACGAGATGCCACTGCACACACATACACACAACGGCTGAAACCTTCTAAACCCTAGGGGAAAAATGCGGACAAGCGTAAGAACGCCCCAAATAATCCGCCTGTAATAGGTGTTCAAAACCCGTCTTCTATGACGTGCTCCCGGCCCTTGGAATCGCTTCCGCCGCATGTAGCTAGCAAAAGCATAGCCTTTAAGATCCGCAAATTTAACCCAGAGGGTGCCACCACTGGGTTGGTGGCCAGCTGAGTGGAGGACAGCTGTACGCCGCAGCCAGACACTCCGTACAGCGACCGTCAACGTGCTCATTTTCTTCTTCTCTCTTAAGGACATTGCTTGTGTTCACCTGTTGTAAGGGTTGACCACCACTACATCATTATCGTCATCATTTGGACACCACCTATGAACCAGTTACGGATTCGGTACCTAAGAGGTGCATGCGTCATGATACACTCCGTAGACGGCGTTTGAAACATGGCGTCTACGATGTATTTCCGGCTCCCGAATCACTTCCGGCGCATGCAGACCGCAAAAGCATAGCCTTCGAGATACGTTTTTGTTGTCCATGGAAGTCGTCACTTGGCCGTGGATTTGGGCCTAACCGATTGCTGCGATCGCTGCGGCTGCCACACGCGAGCGCAGCCAGAACAAACGTACGCCGTATCTTTATTTCATTTACGAACAACGCCAACGCACCCAGCCTTCGATCTAAACGACGCTTAGCATTAAACTGCGTTTCGCAAAGCGACAGCAGGTGTTTTGGGACGGCTGAGGCAGCACGCTCTAAAATGACGATGTGCTTTACCCCCGTATTCCGAAATGCAACTTCGCTTCAAGTCCGTGCTTGACTTGAATCAAGTGACGCCTATTGTGAACACGCCGAAGCAAACGCAAAGAACGTCCAGGGCATGTTCACAATAGGCGTCACTTAATTCAAGTCAAGCACGGACTTGAAGCGAAGTTGCATTTCTGAATACGGGGGTTAGTGTGCTTCATCTCAATACAATCATGTAACACGGTGAAGCATATTGATTGGGCAAAGGCGAACCTGGCGAGTAGGGGTTCCAGACAACGACGGTTGTTAAAGCGACGTCCCGAACCAAAAACTCAACCATAAAAACTGCTTCGCTGCGGATGAGAACCTTCGCATCATCGTTGGTTGGTCTTACTTCTTGGGCAATAAAGTTTTGGAACCGTGTTCCATCTTATTCCAGTTCGAAAAACAGCACTTTCTTATCGTAGACAGGATCGGATGATGCGAGTTAGTTTGAAACGTACGTCGTTCGTTTCTGCAAGAAGCACGTGGACTAACGGCAATTCTGTGTCCCCCAACCCTAAAGCACAAGCCACTGCACCACAGTGAGCACTAGGTTTCTTAATAGAAAGTGTGGCTAGACACCATGAGGACGTTCTTACTTTACTTATATCTGCTTTCGGATCGTGACCCTTCCAAAGGCCGGGATATGCTTACCGTGACGAAAGAACACTTCAGGCACGTCGCTGACTTGTGTATGAGTTCGACTTCACCTAGTTAACGTGCAGAGAGACAGCAGCAGTGTTTCCACTTTCCCGCGACACCGGTGCGGCAGTCGCGGGGGCCTGACTGAATTGTTCGGTCGAGGTTAAAATCAAAACAAGCACCCGATGCGCACGTTGCTGCAGGAACGCATGTCCCGGTGATCTTGAAACCACCTGCAGCAGCCCCCCCCCCCCCCCCCCTCCTCGACTTCGTAGACGTGACCTGCTACAAACATCAACTTTCCTTTCTCGAGGTTATAGCTCCGCGAGAGAACACATCACAGTTCGAGGAATAACCGTCGCTATGATTACGGGCAGCGCTGTTCGTTGCTATAATTAACGAGACTCGCACCAAACCACGCGCAGCGTTTTTCAAATCGCCGCCGGAGACGCCGTCTCCCTATCCTTCGCCCTAGAGTTACTGTACTTCGCCAAGTACCCGTGAGGTGGCGCTTCTTGATGGCAGACAGTGGCGCCACCTGGTAATTCTCAGAGTGCCTATCGTAGAAGGGTACTTCACTAACACAACTAAATAAATAATATTTCTATTTAGTCGCGCTACTAAAAATCAATTCTGATAACTTGTTCTTTTTTTAATAGGCACTGATAAATTCATGGCGCGGTCATCTCCTGCATCCCTCACCCGTCGGAATGCGGTCTGGCACGTCGAGGCATCGGACGCGCGACATTGCTCCAACCACCGAGACGCCAAAGACGCTGAGTCATCCCGGAGCATGCGCCCTCTGCGATTCGAAATCTGTCAAGTGTTAATGGCATGCCGCGAGTCGTCCGGCAGGAAGTTGCCGGGAGACCCAGTCATACAGCACCGCCTGGATGAGACGAATGGAAAGGCGTTAAAAAAAGAACGGCGGAACAGCAGTCTCGGAAATCCCCGGCTAAGTGCGTGTTTCTCGTGCGACCGGAGAATACGTACGCCTGTTCGTCGATGTTTTTCGGAATGCGAAACGAAGGGGAAAAAGCCCAAAAATGTTATAGCGAGCAGAGGACGCATTACGAGGCCGACGGCCTCCATGTATGAGACTATAGTCGTTTCAGAACCCTCCGGCAACAATTCAAAGGTCACGGAAGACAGAAATAAAGCTTGACTATGAGGTCGGATGACGATAATGGAGCCAGATTGATGCGATTTAAACAGCTTAATTCCATGCCTAAAGAGGCACGGTATAAGCCAGAAAAGACGCGAAAGAAAGCAAAAGGCCGGTGGTAACGCGGCCTTGAAGTTACCACAAATCGCCGTGATGTCACAGATTTTGACTGCGTTTGCTCGGGAAAGATAGACTACCCTTCTATAAAGGAGCCAAAGAGCGAACTTGACAAGTTGCGAGAGCTTTCACTGCGCCACCAACGGCCGAAAACACGAAAAGGATACTTAGAAAACTGACATCACCTGGGTGAGTGGCTATCCGCGCGAAAAAAAAAAAGAGAGAGAGAGAGAGACAGGAATTTCGGACTTCGATTTCTCTTTTATTAATCAGGTTACTAACGCGAAATTACCGAAGACAGAAACGAAGATGTATCAGTCTAAATTGATATTAGCGTTTCTCTTTAAAGAGCACCTTCGGCGGTCTTTTTTGTCTCTTTTGTTTTCTGTTTTATTTTTACCCTATTAGCATATCATTTTCAAATGGCATTGACAGTCCTGTCACCGGACTGTCAATGACGCGGAGTAAAATCCAGAGCGCCCGCCTCTATATCTGCATGCTGAGAGGACTGTCCAGTCGAATACAGTTGATCTGACCTTCGAACTCGGATAGATTAGCGCGAAATGCCGGGTACAAACACAAGCACAGAACAGGCAAGGACGACAGCTAACAACCAACGCCCACCGATACACGCCTCCACTTGGAGCGCGCGAAAGCGCCCCGTCAAATCATCACGCCGCTGCGTAACAGTACCTATACGACATAACAAAAGGTCACGCAAGTCAAACGGCATTCATTCGGGGGATTTGGTATACTGCGCGCTCAGACTGTCTGTTGTCAGAAAAGATCAACAAGATGACACGAAGTCGTACTCGGCTATATACAGGGCGTTTCAGCGAACACTTTCAAAAATTCTTAAAGGTTGCCTGTGGCAGATAGCACAATTTTCGTTCATGAGCTGGTCTACTCGAAGAGGCGGACATTACTTTCACAAGAAATCGAAATTCATAATCGAATAATTACCAATAATTCACTAATTATGCTTTTAACTAATTACCTGATGGCCCATATTGCAATTTACAAATTGTCGCCGTGGAGTTCGCAAGGCGGATCCACTTGGAACGAATTCTCAGGATGACATCAGTTTCGAGATATTAATTATCGAACATTGCGGAGAAATGCATTGGCGTTCTAGTTAGTATCTTAAGAAAACGTCGCTTTATGCATTCAAGTCACCTTATATATATATATATATATATCCGCCTTGCGAACTCCCCGGCTACAATTTGTAAATTGTAATATGGGCCATCAGGTAATTAGTTAACTTAATTAGGGAATTTTTGTTGATTGGTCGATTATGCATTTCAATTTTTGTGCAAATAATATCCGCCTCCTCGAGTAGACCAGCTCATTAACTGGAATTGGGCTACCTGCCACAGGCAACCTTATATAAATTTTGAAAGTGTTCGCTATATATAAATATTTGCAGACAATAATTTGCATGATTAGGCAGAGAGGAAATTTAGCATTTCTTTTCTCTGTTTCTTTCGGGAAGGGGGGGGGGGGGGGGGGGAGGCGAGTACAATTCGAAAGCTTTTGTCGGGAAGGCGTGCTTGTATGTACACCTTCAGCGCGGTGCGCAGTGCAGTGAAGTACAGCACTGATCGGCCGGCCGGCCGCCGTGCATACACTTTCCAATCCGGCGATTGCGAGTCAAGCAGCGCGGCACTTGATAACAAAGTGCTCGAAAGCGGAACCGACAGTCGCATGTCTTCAGCGCGTCCACGCGCCTGCGCGGTGCCGACAGCAGCCCGGCGATAAGCACGAGGAAGCCGAACAGAACGGAAGGCACAGCAGCTGGATCGAGGACTGCGCAAACATTATGCATAACGGTCCCCCGCCGGCAGACAGAGAGAGAGAGAAAAAAAAAGAGGTGCACGGGAGTCAAGAGAGCCCAAATCTCGAGAGCTTCCGCACATGGAGCTCGAGACAGACGTGGCCGCTCGATCCACCGCTTCTTATCTGCGCGGTTGAGTCACAGGTGCGCGCAGTCGCGAGCCTGAAAGGGGTGACCCTTGTACAAATCGCTTACCGAGGCAGATAAAGATCACGAGGACGCTTTATCTCCAGTGATGGTCGCACACAGCAGAATGAGGAAGAAGAGTGGGATGACTCTGGAAAGGAGAGCGAGTTTCTTATCGCGCACGACGCATTAGCGGTTCGGTATAGGCGGACATGGAGACCGGTGATATAGGGCAGTTAATTGTAGGAGTCATGAGGGAGGTACAGTGGCCAAATACAGCCCCAGGGAGGCCAATTCCTGTTCTGGTGAAGGAATCACTTTGTTGAAGCTTAGTGGGCCTTCCTAATTTGGTTGCACCTGGACTAGTATAGCGCCACTAGTTATAGTCACACTAGCAGTGTCAGCATCACCGGTGAATATCTCAGCAACCTTCGGTTTGCAGATGACATTGTCCTATTCAGCAACAATGGGGACGAATTAAAGCAAATGATTCAGGACCTTAACCGAGAAAGTGTAAGAGTGGGGTTGAAGATTAATCTGCACAAGACAAAGATGATGTTCAATAGCCTGGCAAGGGAAGAAAAATTCAGGATCGCCAGTCAGCCTCTAGAGTCTGTAAAGGAGTACGTTTATGTAGATCAATTACTCACAGGGGACCCTGATCACGAGAACGAAATTTACAGAAGAATAAAATTGGTTTGGAGTGCATACGGCAGGCATTGCCGAATCCTGACTGGGAGATTAGCACTGTCGTTGAAAAGTGTACAATCATTGCATTATACCGGTGCTAACATATGGGGCAGAAACTTGGAGGTTTACAAAGAAGGTCGAGAACAAGTTAAGGACCGCACAAAGAGGAATGGAACGAAACATCTTGACTAACGTTAAGGCACTGGAAAAGAGCGGTGTGGATAAGAGAGAAAACGGGGGATAGCTGTTATTCATGTTGACATTAAGCGGGGGGGAAATGGAGTTGGGCAGGCCACATAATGCGTAGGATGGATAACCGGTGGACCATTAGAGTTACAGAATGGATACCAAGAGAAGAGAAGCGCAGTCGAGAACGGCAGAAAACAGGTGGGGTGATGAAGTTAGGAAATTTGCAGGCGCAAGCTGGAATCAGCTATCGCAAGACAGGTGCCCTTGGAGATCACAGGGAGACGCCTAAGTCCTGCAGTGCACATAAATATAGGCAGATGATGTTGATGGTTATGATGATGATGATAGGGCAGTAGAAGGCGGAACGAACTCAACATTTCATTGCAACGTATTGCGAAAAACGCTGTTAGAAGAGAAGAAAGATATCTAGGAGAGGATAGCAACTCTCTCCTTATCTCACCTTCATAGGGCACTTTGCTAGGATTTACTATAGGAAACCGCCTATATAGTCAGCGATAGAGATATACACTCCCTGCGGATCAAACAGACGCCGCCAACATTGCACTTCCACTTCTCCTCCCGGACTGCAGTCCAGGACCGCCCGAGACGCTGAGTACGCCCGTCAATACTCATGGGCTGAAAGGAGCGCCTCGGACAGCCCCTGAAAACAAATCGAAGAGACCCTTTTTTCTTTTCTACTTTACGTGTCGAGCGGGTCGCATTGAAGTCGCTTCAGCTGGTTGCTGCCGCAGTCCAATTTCCAACATGACGGCGCCCACATAGCTAGCTATGACTTTTGATATATATATATATATATATATATATATATATGCGGGAGAGAACAGCTCCAGTCGTGTGTTGCACGCATGCGGGTCTCGTAATGAAGAGCGGGCGACAACGTGCACCTAAACTGACTCTCACGAAATAAAATAAAAACAATCAAACATCTGAAGAAGCGCACACGCGACATTGCGACAGGAACATCCCACCCGAACGTCCACGCCCGCGTGGTGGCACTAAACGCCGAAGCGCACTGCGGAAGCACTGCTCGCGGCTGAGCAAAGCGAAATGAGCCCACGTATACAACGCGTTGCAAAGCGTGCACGCGCAGGTCGCGTGCGACGCACAATATACAAGCTAGCGAGCGGGCGTAACGTATTATAGTCCTTTGTTTCCCCGCGCAAGACCGCACCACCCAATTAGGCTATATAAACCGCAGCTCTTGACGAGCAGCTATAAATGCGTCGCCTTCCCCTCACTCGCTGCTGCTCCGTTCGCAGGACACCGACGTGGGCGACAAACGGCGGGATACACACACACGGAAGAAAACAACGACGCCCTTCTTTCTCTCAGTCTCACCTGCGCGCACGCAATCGAGAGCACAACGCGTCAAAGGGGAGGGTGACGAAAGGTCGTTCACCGCGCTGTACGCGCTTATCGGTCGTTAAAAAAAAAAAAAAAAGCCCGCGGCTGCTGCGAAAAGAGGTGCACGCCATCACTTCTCCACCCCGCCAAAATTTAATAGTCCCATTCCATCTCATGCAGGTTTGAAAGAGTGGCCAGCTTCGCTTCGGCCCGGTTACGTGCTCATCATACCGTCGGGAGGACCGAAACACGACCTAAAGCCGCCTTTTGCGATCACGACAGCGACGCGGGTACAAAGCAGACCCTACGAAAGTGAATTTTGACAGCTTATAGATATACTAAGCGGGCACCTCGTAGACTCCGTCCGATTAAATTAAATTTGAGAAATTCACCGACGATTACGATACTCCCTAATGGGAAATTTGAGCGCAGCTGCATCCGGATTTTTCATTTCACGATATACTGGCTGGCGCGCACAACCTGCGTCTTGCGGCACGTTGCAAACGGAGCCGAGTGTGGCGCGACTGCCTCGCTAATCGGGAGATCGCGATAGCCAGCGCGTGGGTGACGCGTCGGCGCGATTCAAAACAGCCGCCGCAAACAGACGCACCAGACGACGCGCGCTAACATATGGCGCCATCTCACAGCCATCGTCGGCGCGCACTACGCTTCTCTTCTCACGCTTTCGCCATACCATCCTCCTCCGCTTTCCTCCTCATAGTTCCGCTGTACTCTCCTCCTCTGCGTTCCTCCTCGCGCTCTCTTTGCTATCGCCGTCCTTCATCCCCCGCTGCGCGTTCGTGTTTCGCTGTGCTCGTTCGCTTGATCGCTTACGCCGCCGACGCTCGCCGCAAGAACGGACGCTTAAAAGCTGAACTCTAAAATTAAATTCCGGGGTATTTACGCGCCCAAACTCCGGTTTGGTTGAGGCACACCGTAGTGAGCGAATCCGGTTTCATTTTGACAACCTGGGGTTCTTTAACGTGCAGCCAATGCACGGTACACGGGCGTCTTTTTTGTTTTTGTTGTTTTTTTTTCTTTTTGGTGACAAGTAGGACATAAGGCAATATAACGAGTTTGGTGGCGCAACCAACCACCCCGTTCCAAAGGGGACGCTCCTAGCATTCATCCATCCATCGTCTTTCAGGACGGTTCCAGACGCGCTCCATTACTCGGGCTTGAAGCCGTCTGCGTTGTCTCCGTTGCTGGCCGCAATTGGAACACACCACTTATAGCGCCGGAGTTCCCTCTACGGAATAATTTTTGTTTAGGAAACTCTACGCTTTACGTGAGCCGGTGTCGAGCCGAGACGCCCATTCGCCAGCGCCCGTACAAACCAACACCACCTATTCAATAGTCTAGGTGGTGTTGTACAAACCGGCGGCAGCACCTGCGGGGGCGACCGAATCAAACAAACCGCCAACGCGGGACCTTGTCGTCGCGCCGACAGCGTCGGCGTGGGACGAAGGCGACGAACGCCACAATGCGCTACGTACGAGCTCGCTCGCAGAGGGCGCTCGCATTGTGCTTGCTTTTTATCGCAGTGTGCGCAGCGACACGGCTAATTAAAGATAACGCGTGTTTATATACTCGAGGTGTATGTATATATATAGTACCCCTGTTTTCCTTCAACCAACACAACTCGGGAAGGCGCGCCCTCCTTCGAGACTCATTTTTACTGTTGTTGTTGTTCTTTTAGGTTTTTTTTTTTTTTTTTTTTTTGACCTGCCGCAAACCAGTAGGACTTTCTGCCTCTCGTACTTTCAAGCGACGATATTTAAAGCGAGCCCCATGAGAGATATAGACGAGGAAAGGCAGGCAGGTTAAACAGTCTGGCTGGTTACCCATGCAGTATGTTAATAGAAAGAAGAATGCAAAAATGAGTTCACCTGCCCAGTAGTAGACACATAGTGTCTATAAGCGTCTTCCAAAGTCTGCAGGGGTAATAGGTGGGCGGGGGACTGGTGCAAGCCCCAGCCCTTGTTGACCTTCTTACAGCTTAAGGTCAAGACCGGCGTAGAAGCGCAGAAAAGAGGACAATTGGCTGTTACCGATACACCTGAACAAAGCATATATACCCTGCCCGATCTATACTTGGGCCGGCTTCGACTTACTGGTGCAGATGATGAAGGGATAACTGTTAAATACACGTTTGTGTGCGGCGCAAGAGACAGGCGTCTTAAACCAACTTGCCCGACTTTCTGTTCACGAAAACTATTACGGCTGACCATGCATGCACGGCCCGCGGACTATGACACTTCACTGGACACGGGCTCCACGCAGACCCCGACACTGTAGAAATAAAATTTACAGAGCCAATCAAAACAGCACCTGAAATGTCCCCCTTAAATGTAGTAGAGCTTTACGACCTCTACACAACGACGACGGCGGACTGTTTCAGCCAGACCACTCCACTTACATGCAACTTGTTCAGCCTTATATGCCAATGAGAATATACCGAACGCTTGCTTGTTTGTTTGTTTGTTTGTTTGTTTGTTTGTTTGTTTGTTTGTTTGTTTGTTTGTTTGTTTGTTTGTTTGTTTGTTTGTTAGCTATTGTCGCAATGTTGGGCGACGAGAAAGTCATTGGTTTGTGATGCCTTATAGCGGCGAAAAATAAAACTACTATACTGTGAAAAAAAAACTGTTTTTCTTACCTAAATACAAGTAACTTGGGCAATAAAGTTATTGCCTAACAATTAATCTCACACAATTCGACACAACTATGGCACAAGAGCGACGAGGATGACAGGACAACCCTGAATACGGCCCAGCTCAAACGTTGGGGCAACCAAGGTCGAATCACTATCAATGCACTCACCTTCGCGACTGGACCACTTCCGCAAAGCACCCACGACGCCGATACGATTACTACCACGGCGGCGGACGCCACATGGTATAGCTGTTAATTAGGCGCTAAACTACCGCCCCCAGCAGTTGAGACAAACGAAGTAAATTTCACGCAGGCATACACCAAGCAACTATTTGGCACCGACCCTGAGTCTTCCACGAGTTACCCTGTCACAAACCGTTACCAAATAAGAGAGAGAGAGAGAACGAGAGAGCAGATCAAACTAGGAATGGCCCAGCTGAAAAAAAATCTACCTACGCATAGCAGCCTTCATTAGTAACTTTGCATAACGCATGTCTAAAAAAAGTGCAAGTTATTTTCCTCAATTACTCAACACTGAATGTGGCCACGAGAACAAACTGACCATTTTCACAATTGGCAAGTGCGCTTCTCTGCACGGCGCATGTGCCCAACTAATGACAGCACACCGGTCATGGTTCAGATGCACATGTCGGGGCTTGTGTCTTGCCCGCGAGCTTCCATCACAGTAAACCTTAAAACTTTTCCTTTTTTCTTTGTTTTTAATTTTTTTTTTTTACTAAGCCAAATTAGCAAAATAAAGTTGTTTCCTCCTCCTCCATCACAAGACCCACGTATACACCTTAAGCGTCATAATATACATGGAAACCGTGCTTGCACACCGCTGTTTGCGAAGACGACGATACTCCGCTATTAGATGGGCAAACTGCATCGCGGGATGCTAGCTTTACAATTATTAAACGGAGTATGGGGTTTATGCAGACATATAAATTTGAGTGTGTGAGCAACACGAGAACAAGGTGAGAGCAGGCTCCTGCTGCCCTCACCTTGCTCTCGTGTTGCTCATCGTCTTGAATTTCCATCTCCCGCATTCCCCGTGTTTATTCCCTCTATTTTTAGTGTGTACGCATTTAGACACGCAGACAGCTGTCAATATGAGAAACGCAAACAAGATTTGCACGCTCATCACATTTCGTGTTAAATAAAAACACAACCGAAGCACAGTGTAAGCGCAGCGTAAAGAAAATTAAAAAAAAAACAAAGAAAAAAAAAAGAAAAGTTTTAAGGTTGCCGATGCCCGACGCTTCCGAGACGGTGCGACTGAGAGAAATGATATTTATGCGACTGCGTTATAGTCCCTTTTTGCTCGTCCCCGATAATTGACGATGGAGACAGCGGTGTGCGCAGTAACCACGTCAACCTCGCAAACTCAACACGCAGGTTGCCAGGTGAAAGAAAGTAAAAAAAAAAAAAACGGTGTCCGCCCAGCTTATATAGGCTGCGGACGTGGCTTTTGCTTGGACAGCGATGCGACTTCCCGACCTGTCTCAGTATACGGGTGCATAAATAAACACGGCTGGATTATTCAAATCGGATAAGCCCCTGAGCCTTCGCTCTTGGTACTACAACGTGCGTTGGCGACCGTATCTTGCTTTTGTAAATTACACATCATATACTGCGCTAAAGCCATGATTATGCCGTTTTCGCAGAAAGAAGGAATAGATGGTCCCTTCTTTTTATCTTGACTTCTATAGGAAAACTAGAGAAGAGTATTAGGTTCAGATAGACCGGTAATTAAGCGCTTATTTCTGGAATGTCAGAAATGGAGGAAAAGAAAAGTATCAGCGCGTTATCCGCTTTAGGCGCCAATTAATTTTATTGTGGTATATATGATGAAGTGCTAGCTGCAAACGGCACCGCAACAACAACAATACATCAGGGCTTGTCTGGTGCGGAAACTTCAAGGCGGTGTCGCCACGTGTCTCGTCTTTGCGTATTTTCTGGCTTATCAAGCATCTTCTCACTGTCATCGAATAAATTTCCTTTTTTTTAAGAAGGATAATTCGCTAGTCAGGCTCAACTTACTTCTCCCTTAAGCATTTCTTTAATGCTTACGTTGTCTAATATCACTCACGCGTCGTTGCACAGCTCCTGCATACAAACAACATCGTTGAGAAATATGTACGGTATATATGACCTGGTGCGACGAAGTCTCTCCTATAGGTAAAAGAAATAAACAAATTAAAAAGCGACGCCATCGGTAACCGCGCGCGCAACCAACACACAAACAGCCGAGCGCCATTCAATGCTCGTTTGCTGAAGACGCGCGGCAACCGGATCACTATAGCATATATTCGGTGTCCACAACAGGGCAAAAGCTCTCTCCCAGTGAAGTATTACCTCCCTTTTCAACTTGCGAGCTTTACGAGAGCATCCAGGGGTGTTGCGAACGTTCGAAATTTCAAATTCGCGAATTCCCTATACTCGAAATTGTCGAGTCGACAATTTCTGTTTTGACTAGCGCGTTTCTGTTCGAATACAGCGTACGACAACTTTCATGAGAGTCTACAGAGAAGAAGGGGAACGCGAGCGAACGCTACAAATGACTTTATGCAGGAGTGGCTGTTGCACCGCATAGGTACCATGCAGTTATAGAAAAAAAAAAAGAAAATAAAAACGCATGTAGCACCCATCAGTTCAATAATTTCTAGTAATTCAGTAAGGCAGCCTCACCTTGAGACAGCCTACAAATTTGCTGTCTCCGTTTAGGCAAAGCAATTCGTGGTTTGGCCAATCTGACCACGCTGGCATTTATTTAAATCGGTGCGCGGTGTTTTATAGAATAACGTTTAGATCCGACGGACACAACGCTTTACACGCATATGGGTGACTCGTTGTCCGTATACATTTCATCACTGCCATTATCATGGCGCACCAGATATACGATCGCCTCTCAGTCATTTCTTATTTACAACCTCCTCAAGGTTATGAACGGTATTAGCCGAATTAACGATGTAAATAAGCGCAATTCATTTCGTTAGCCAAAGTCCACGCAACGTTAGCACTGATCAGTTTTGTTCACAAATCAGAAAATATTCAGCACTTGATTCGATATCTTCAAAGGTCACTGTCACCGAATATTCGCACTCGATTCGAACCCGGAATAGTTTGCCAACCCGCCGTGGTTGCTTAGTGGCAATGGTGTCGCGGGATCAAATCCCGGCCACGGCGGCCGCATTTCGGTGGGGGCGAAAACACCCGTGTACTTCGATTTAGGTGCACGTTAAAGAACCCCAGGTGGTCCAAATTATTCCGGAGGCGTGCCTCATAATCAAAACGTGGTTTGGGCAACTAAAACCCCATAATTTTTAACAGCGGAGCCAGTGGCGCACCGACGGGGGAGGGTGGGGGGGGGGGGGGGGGGTGTCGGGGGTTGTACCCCCCCCCCTCCCCACGCGTCCAGCCCCACCAGTCCAACGTGTACCTTCAGTGCTCTGTTCACATTGTCATTACAATTCAGGAGGTGGCTTGAGGTCGAATTTTCCTGGTTGACAAAAACTCTATCACTGTCTTGTATTTATTCATTCACTCTTAAATTACTTGGAGTAAAACGCTGAAGAAACAAACATCGTCATTATTATTGTAATTAGTAGGCATTTTATTTGCTGTTGGATTCCTCTGGCTAAAGCAAGGAAATTACATATTGTGCAAAGTGCTTGCTCCCCTCCCTCTTTGGCTGAGATCCTGGGTGCGCTATTGAGCGGAGCTGTTTAAGCCCGTCGTAATGTGTCAACCGCGAACAGAATGTGGGCCGATCCTGGCGGTAATGCAGAAAGGGTCCACGCGCAATGGCACATACCCCTGTGGACTAGTCAAGCTGAGCCTGGCTAAGTCTAACTAAGCACGGTTGGGACTACTTGAGCTTAGTCACTCATCGATAGGCAATCGATATCCAATCAATAGCTAATCGATAATCTATCAATAATCAATACATTCCAGGAAATGCTGGGGATGACTTGGTAGTGCTTAGCCTAGCCCAAAATCCAGGACTAGCTAGGTGCCCATCAGCTCCGCTGTCTCTTTAGCAATACGCCTCCAGTGCAAGCTACGCTAGTTTTTTTTTTTTTCTTTACATATAGTTTGCCATTCGAACAACCAGTTTCGAGCTAAAACTCTCCACTTAGAAAGCATGGCGCGTTGACACGGAACTTCGCAATGTTAAGTGCACCGACAATAGTACGAGCGCTGCTCGCGGCCAGCATGCGTCCCCGATTGCCGCCCGTGACCAGGGGATAAAGTCCTCCCACCCAGCTATACAGCTCTGTATACCGCTTTGGAAGTTGTGAACAAGCGCAGCGTTTGCGGAGGACTCGGTCACGATTGGTCCCGGCCAGAGTATACACACTCTGCGGTCAGTCCACCATGCAGACTCGGGCGGACGTTCCCGCGCGATGTGCCTCGACCGTTCGTTTGCGGCGAAGTGCGGTTGCGTGTCGCTCGTATACGGCGCCACGACGCTGCGCATACATCCGCACGACGAACTCTCTCCCTTTCCGCACGTCACAAACTACATATATGCCATCAGACTTCTGTCGCACGAACCGCAGACGGCTGCGTTTCTATAATCAAACGCGCCATCGCGCACCCAAGTTCGCCAGGAAAAATGGTCCTAGGAGCCACAACATAGAAGTTGTGTCCCACTCCGCCACTCCCTCCCCCCCCCCCCAAAAAAAAAAAAAGAAAGAAAGAAAAACAAAGCATTCGAAATTTTGCGTGCGGATGAAACCGACTGTACGCGCTGTTTAGCAAAGTCCTGGAGATGCCGCCAGAATTTCTTGTGGTATCACATTAGATTAATTAGCATTGATTATTTACAATTTAAAATCATCTTTATGGCCGCAATATCAAAACGTTTGCAGAGCACATTTGAAGACATTTTTTTTTTTAGTTGTTTGCGACGCGTATGTATAGATTGCGTGCGAGCTTCTACAAATTCCCAAAGAAGCCAGGCGTCCCCACTTCAAGTTCCCGCGCCAGGATCGCCTTGAAGTTACATTATTTCGGCGGCGTCTGCCGAGTTGGTTAATGTTCTAATGGCTAGGATACACGACATTTTACTCTAAAGGGGGAAAATGCGGAACTGAGTGAACTTCATGAAGATTTTCTGCACCACAACGGCCAAAATACGAGGAAGATACGAGAAATGCATGACGTACGTGCGCTGGAGTTTCGGCGCGAAGTTTAAAACATTCAAGTGATCTTTCTTCTTTTGTTTCTAGTAATCAACCTCCATCCCCCAAATTATAGAAAATAGAGTTTTGAATATACTTTAGCAGTCACGCCTGTTATATGCATTCAAAGGCAGCCGTACGTGGGCCACCACTACAGTGCTCGACAGTGCCTTTCTTATAATGCGGGGGAAAAAAAAGTTTGCTCCAATGGTGGCGCGTCAGAAAGCAGTTGAATGTGGTCTACGAACCGCATATTCGCACAGAGGCGGTACACTCAATACCTGAAATGTTCTTTATTGAAGTAGTGCTAATTGCTCTAGTCTATCAATAAGAACACCAAAATTAGTGGCCGTTTCTAAGCGGGCGCCAAGAACATACGTTGGTTTCATCAGCATAGAAAGCATCGCTTACAAAAAAAAATAATAAAGAAATAAGGAATGAATGAATGAATCGAAGAATAGGATGGCACAACCAAACAATAGTCGCCAGCTGGGCGAGTTGGTACGGATTTATCTTTTTCACTCGTCCGCCTCACTTATTTCCTCGTGTCCTGTCCCACCGCGCAGTTTGTTAAAAAAGATGGCGCAAAACCGAGTCGGCGTTATAAGGCGAAAGTCATTCTTTCAAACCGATTCGAAAGCACGCGAGAGAAAGCGTGTAGTGCGCGTCGGTGTCGTCGCCGATAGGCATAATCAATCATGGCGCACAGGAAGCGCACGCCACATTCCTTTTGTTGCCGGCATTAAGGCCTTCCAGTTTCGTGCGCGATAGCGCGGCAAATGTGCACCCGTCGCAGGAAGCGAACTATAGTATGCGCTGCCACCACTCACACCCACGCGTCCTTTCTAAGCGCATGCGACGACAGTCACGCGACCGGGAAGGCTGTCAGGTGCTGGTGTCATTCCAGGCCTAGCAGCTATCACTCAACACTAACTACACGCACAGCCCGGTATTCCATATACCGTTCCATAACTAAGAACGATCACAACCGTCGCGCCTCACATCGAGGATTTCACCGGACGACGAGCTATTTCGCGTTGACAGATGGGTGCCTGCGCCCGATCTATTACTGGCGTCTCCAGTCTTATCCACCAGCGGAGTCTCCAGTTTTATCCACAATGGCTACGTGACGTCAGTGTGAGAAACGAATGTTGGGAAGTGAGGTTGTACGGGACGTAATTGGCGTCTGCGCAAACAATCTGACGCGCACACAGACAACCTGCGCATAACGAAGTCGCGCTATAGACGGCACGCTGAAATCGCTTATTAAAACGGTTTGCGCTGCTTGCTGTCGGACCGTTTCCTTTGCCGGGGTTTGTTAATACAAAGCCCGTCGCCAAACCCCCGTCAGCGTTTCTCTCTCTTTCCTTTATTTTTCTTTCGTTACTACCCCGATAAGTTTTTATCATAATCACAATACCAGCCTGTTCAGACGCCAGCGAACCAAAAACAACGTTCTCGTTTTTTCTTCAAATTGTTTACCTTGCCACCCATAGACGACTAAGTGCTGCCTCCGTGCGATGTATTTTGCCTATGTGTAAATGCGGCCACGACCGGGGCCGTGGCGGGTTCTCCACACATCTACAAACAATGTGCCTCTTTAAATGGTCGGCGGCAACGTCGTGTTCGTAGTCGCCGCACTGGTCGCCTATACGCCGGTCACCCTGTACCGCGGAGCACTCCGTCCAATGTGCATCGAGAAGCGGCTACCAAGCGACTCGTCGCTCCACGCCGGTCAGCAGGCACAGCGCAGTTGCGACGCCGGTTCTGCGGGCCTGATTACCGTTGTACGCCGGTTCAGCGGTGGACGATAACAACGTGGAAAGTCCTGCTCGAGCAGGCGTAATGCAGGCAGCACGTAAGAACTGCAAAATCGCCCGAGGAGTTCCGTACAACAGTAAAAAATACCAGCCAAGCCTAAAGGCCCACATGTGTACAAATTAAGGCAGCGGTACGACTGCCACTAAAGCTGCACTGAAATACAGGAACGACGCATTTGCTGAAAAGATCTAACACTCGGAAGGTCAAAGTTAAAACGTCGAGGTGAGTGCCTTGAAGATGGACGAGGAAATATACGAGGGAGTTGGAAAAGACCTCGCAGCTTATTGCCCGAGCAGAGCCAAGAAAGAAGAATGGGGAGAATAAACGAATATCAGCAGATACTAATTCCGCTGATAGAAAACGAGATCGCTCTGTAAACGAGTGGACCAGATGTGGTCCGCTCGAAGGACGACCTTGACGGTGACCACTCGAAGGTGACCTTGAAGCCGGTACGGTATGGAGATGTCTCGTAACGCTGCGCTCAACAAAAACGCGGCACTATTATTACTCACGATGAAGGGCTTTCTGCTTCGCTTCTGGCGGCAGACAACAAAAAATAAAGAGAAAAAAAGAATCCTGAAAATAAGCGCCCGAGCGTACACCATATTACTCGAATTCAAGCAATACATCCTGTAGATGAAGTACCGCGCGAAGGCGAGAAGACCATACTTGTCAATGGGGCACGCCACGGGACACCTTACTTTTTTTTCTCTCGACGCATTGTTATCAACAGTACGTAGCATCGGTCTTCCCAAGTGACGTCACAATCTGAAGCCTCAACAACCGAAACCCTCCCTTATGTCGTACGATGTCCTGATCTAAGCGGACTCCCAATAATCTTAAGTCGATGTCCAGACATCGCGAGTTCCTTAAATATTAAAAGAACTACAGGTTCCTCGAATGTAAGCCAACCGCGAGATACACGCAAAAAAAAAGTGAGGCTAATCACTTGCTCACCAACGACGCCGGTCGCCATATTTTTAGGAATTGCCGCGCAACACCAAAGCCTCATGTAATGTCCGATCCAAACTCCACGTCGTCTACATCGATTGAGCAATTCATCGTCTATATGGACATCAGCTGACTCCAATTTCATTCAATCACATCATTTACGACTCTCCCAATTTACGTAGGCCTCATGTTTCAGGATGAGGACACGACGATTGGTCAAAGGCTTGGCCGTCCGCTGCATCGTGACGCCGCCCTGTCGGCGGGAAAACTAACTACGTGTCAGCGTGTCTGCGAACCAGCAATTATTTTTTTATCTAACAAACCTGTCAAATCGGGCACTTTTTTTCATTTCTTTTTTTTTTTTTTTTTTTCAGAAGGCAGGGCGACGGCAGCACTCAAGCAATCTTGTCCCTCAGTGTGGCGCGTCAGTCACTTCACCCCAACAACGTGGCATTCGTGACGCGCGGACTTCGAAGTGGAGTGTCCGAACAAACTGCTAAGTTCATTAGTCGATTGCTTGACACTTTCTTCCCCGCACAGACTACACTGCCCCCGGTTCCATCCATCGAGTTTAGAATGCAGCACGTCGAAAAAAGAAATTTTTAATGCGAGAGGTGTGGACAGGCCTGCGTAATCAAGTTTCTCTCTCTCTTCTTTCTTTTTCCCCTTCTGCGTTGTTTCGACTGTGCAATAAGGAAGTTACGGTGTACTTGAACAGAAAAGAAAATGCAGACTGCATATAAAGAATTGAAACACAAGTGAGAATTACTTGTACAAGTTAATTATTGGTATAGCAAGCATTACTAGAAAGAAAAAAATTATTTCACAATTACAGAAACGTCCCACGTCACGTCTCCCGTCAAACACTGTAGTGCCTTCTCCAAAGCGATCTTCGGTAGCGATAAATTTCCCTCAGAATTTAAATGAAGGTACTTGAGGTAAGCAAAACGTTCAATTGCCCTAAGGTTAATTTTTGTGGCCTACTCCTTGCCACAACTGCACAGAAATGGTAAAAGTAAGTCGCGTCCGCAAATGTGTACATCGTGACTGAAGCGGTCAAAACTTAATTGAATTGAAATTGACTTGAATACCTCTCGAACCGGGTCACCGAGTCTAGGGCGTCTTCCAGGTTTCGCATTCGAGACTTTGTAAACAGCAGCGGCTCGGATTCAAGTACGGTAAGCACGGGACATAGTTGCTCGAAGTTTTGCACGACTGCTAAAATAGAACGTCGTGAGAATGCGTGGCGGATGTAAATGCCTATATATATATATATATATATATATATATATATATATATATATATATATATATGCGTGTGTGTGTGTTGTGTGTGTGTGTGTGTGTGGTGTGTGTGTGTGTGTGTGTGTGTGTGTGTGTGTGTGTGTGTGTGTGTGTGCGTGCGTGCGTGCGTGCGTGTGCGTGCGTGTGCGTGTGCGTGCGTGTGCGTGCGTGTGCGTGTGCGTGCGTGTGCGTGCGTGTGCGTGCGTGTGCGTGCGCGTGCGTGTGCGTGCGTGCGTGCGCACGCGCAAATGTTCAAGTTCATTATCATCATCAGTCTAATTTACGTTCACTATAGACCATTTCCAATTCAGGCGTCACTTCCATTTTATTACAGTGGGATGGCCTTGTGTACTGCACTGTAAAAAGAAAATGCCGCAGCAAATGAGGGGAAATACGTGGCCAGCTCTAATTCTGAGGCGTACACCACGACGTACTGCGCAGGGCAGCCAATCGAATCACGTTATTATCACGTGCATTTTTTTATGTGGCATTAGTGAACCTCTCTTCCTCTCCTTATTATCCACGGTGAAAGAAACGCCGTGCCAAAATGATACCGATGGCTTAATTGTCATAAAAAATGATAAAAACACGACCGTGAAAGTGATGGCTGGTTCTTGACAGTGCACTCCACAATGTCTATAATATAAAGACAAAACTAGTACTATTACTAGATCGGTTATCTGCTTTCGAGCCCATTGCATGGCTTACCCTTTGCTAACTAATACACACCGCTGTCTTTGGCTTCGCTGCTCGCTGCGCGGTCCATAGCTTCTCTCCGAGCTTCTTATCCTCGAAGTTTCTGCCCCATACGCTAGCACCAGCAGAACACAATGATGGGGCACTTTTCAAGAACATCGGTAAGCTGCCGGTAATGACTTTGATGCGCCTGCCATACGCGCTACGACGCATCTTTTATTATTCTGGAAATTTCCTTCTCGTGGTCCGGGTCACGCTCTACGGTGTGTCACCCCCTGTGACTAATTGGCCCTATAGATAAATGTTTACAAAACAATAAATTTACAGAAGAACAAAACTGGGTTGGGGTGCATACGGCAGGCATCGCCAAATCCTGACTGGGAAGTTACCACTGTCGTTGAAAAGAAAAGTGTACAATGATTGCATTCTACCGGTGCTAACATATGGGACAGAAGCTTGGAGGTTAACAAAGAAGCTTGAGAACAAGTTAAGGACCACACAAAGAGCGATGGAACGAAAAATGTTAGGCCTAACGTTAAGAGACAGGAAAAGAGCCGTGTGGATCAGAGAACAAACGCGTACAGCTGATATTCTAGTTGACATTAAGCGGCAAAAATGGAGCTGGGCAGGCCATGTAATGCGTAGGATGGATAACCGGTGGACCATTAGGGTTACAGAATGGATACCAATAGAAGGGAAGCGCAGTCGAAGACGGTATAGAAAACTAGGTGGGGTGATGAAGTCGCAAAATTTGCAGGCACAAGTTGGAATCTGCTAGCGCAAGACAGGGGTAATTGGAGATCGAAGGGAGAGGCCTTCGTCCGGCAGTGGACATAAATATAGGCTGATCATGATGAAATGTTCTCTTGAAGAGAGTAAAAAAAGGCTCCATATGCCAATAACGAATATCTTGTTCCTTTGCCAGGCGACTGAACATTACGCTTGTCTTTGGCACCTTCATCTTCAAAGACACCTTCTTTAGAGATTGCTGTTTGACGATGAAAGCCCGAACGTATCATATATGCGCCGGGTTTGGTGCCTCAAAATTCGAATTTAAGTGCGGGAAACTGAACGGAATGCCCATTGTTGCGTTTCTGATATGCTGGAGTGAAGGTTCAGCTCTGAATAGCTCTACGAACCAATTACTAATTAATTGGTACATTAAGCTCAATTAACATTTCACAGGTTTGTCAGAAATAAAGGTCAACAAGTGGATCCAATTCCTCTGGTTGTGCAACTGTGTTTGCGCATTGCAGGGTTATGGTCCTCAATCAGTTGCAAGTCGTCCCCAGCGTTGCTGAACAGGACAATGTCATCTGCAGAATCGGAATGTAGTCCCGTTGACATGTAGTAGTAGTAGTAGTAGTAGTAGTAGTAGTAGTAGTAGTAGTAGTAGTAGTAGTAGTAGTAGTAGTAGTAGTAGTAGTAGAGGTAAATAGATGCTCATTATTTAAGTAAATACAGGAAAAGGGCGGGGAGGAAGCAAATGCTTTTACTTTCCATACTATTACTACTCATTTTGTGCTAACCGCCCAATCCTCGACCGATCGCCCACGGTAGGTATAGGTGCCACACGTGCAGTGTAAAAGACAATTGTTGACTGCGGTAACTGTCTAGCGCAGGCGGCTGGCCCGTGAACAGCGGTCAATCAACCGGATCCACCTGCTTTGCTAGGGCGGAATCGAGAGATAACGAGAGTTAAGGCACGGCCGTCAAAGGCATCTGTGGTTGACGTGAACTCCAGATGGGCCGCGTATCAAGGTCATAGCAGCGCGAACTAAAAACGCGTACACAAAGAAAGAGACACACGGGGGCAAGCGCTAACTTCCAATTCGATCGGCTTTTGCTTATTGGCCGGATTTACAGCTTTATTTTGTTTTAGTTCACGCTGCTACGACCTTGAAGCAAAACCAACTGGCTACGGCGGTACTGCGGTACCGCGGGCTCTCAAGGTTCCAAGCACTGGGACGTGTGCGAACCGGTGTTACCGTTCTTTCTTGCCAGGATTACACTAAGGGAACGTTCAAATTTCGCTTAAATACGACGAATATTTTGGGGTTCTGAATCCGCTAAAACTCACCATGAAATACACTTCAAGGATGAAAAATATCAAATATAGTAAACAGATATTATTAAAGACTGCAAGCGTCATATTAGCGATATCCAAATACAAGATTACAATAGAGGTTTAGGAAATCAGTTTACATAAAAGCACACTGCTCGTTTAAAATACATATATTGTGAGACAACGTTTAGGCCGTCGTTTAGGCCATCCCAGAACTCCTTTTATTCCCAAGCGAGCACCCCACCACCAGGCCCAAAACTGTGATGATGAGTATGTACAGATCAGAAGATGAGACGTATGATTAGTGCTCCCAATATATATATATATATATATATATATATATATATATATATATATATATTGTTTTTTAATGCTACGTTTTGCAATTCATGACATGTAACATGACGGATGAGTTGTCTGAACATCAGAAGGCCTACATTATCAAATAAATGCAAAGCAAATAATTGTTGTCATTTAGTTAAAAACAAACGATACAGGAAAACAACCCACAGAATGCACTAAATATTCCCGTTGAATTGGGTCGAAAGTGACTTAAGAAACGTCATGCGAATTCCAGTATAAGATATGGCAATGGCAATAGTGGTGCCAACAATGTTCCAAGGTAAAGGGTAATTCTTCAATCGTCATCACCTTTACAGAGGGTCAAATGAAATAGAAACACTTGATCATATTTCTAGAGCGCAAGTTATCCGTAAGTCAAGAAAATGCCAAGGTGCAGACTCATAGACAGGTGGGTTCGTAAGAAGGTGGTCATACGTCAGTAGCGTACCCAGGATCTCTGCCAGGGGGGGGGGGGGGGGGGGGGGGGGGTCACAGTTTGCCAATACCATCTAAATAGCACAAATTTCAATTTCATCACAGGAAATTGTCATAAAATGCGCTTTTTGTGAGTGTGCAGACGACTGCGCGTCTTACATCTTAGTTGCAGTACTCAAATTCGCAAGGAAAGAAAAGGGGTGAAATAAAAGAGGGGGGTTAAGTCGGCCACAGGGGGGGGGGGGGGGGGGGGTGTTACAACCTCCCCCCCCCCCCCCCCCGTCGGTGCGCCACTGTCATACGTACTAATCGTAGCTTCCCTACACATTATGCAAATGGTGCCTTCATTCTAAAACAGAAGTAAAACGGGCAAACGAAAAGATATATCGTTAATACCGTGTAACAACAAGGAAAATACGAGTAGAACTACTTGAATTCAGGGGCAATACAGGTGAACACAAACTAGAAACGAGAATTCAGGGGCCACGCCGAGACAACCGAGACAAGCGCGCGCTTCGGTTCAACTCTTTCTGTGACAACGTAATTCTTTTGGGGGTTTTACGTGCCGAAACCAGTGACGACGTAATTAGGGTACGTCGAAGGTTCCTGGCGCGAAGTCAAATTACGCTGTACAAAACAACTCGCTTTGTGTTGCATATAATGGAATACCTGACCTTTGAACTACTAATAAGTGTCCATTGACGAGAGGTGTCCTTAACTGTTGACGAACGATAGCACGCTGAACGCCACAAGACGAAACTTTTCCTCGCATACGAGAGAGAATTCAGTTCAGTGCACCGAGTGAAGAGCTTCAATTAACACAAGTGCACGAACGCGACAAAAACCGATCACTCTTCAGTTTATTTCTTTTCTTGCGCAACACAGTGCAACAACAACACAACACCCGCTTGGCATCGCGAATGCGCCCGACAATGCAATGACTCATCAACGCCGCGACCCCTCAGCGATAACACACAGAAAACGATCAGCGACAGCGGCTGTCCCCTTTCTGTCGTCAATTGTCACGTTACCCACAATCGGGAACTGCTAGCTCGCGCCCATAAATTCACGGCACACGTCGAAAAGGGCCGCTCATTAAACGGTCGTCGGCTGTGGGGGGGGGCGGTCACATCGTCAGCACGAAACCTACTATGCTTTATTGATGACAGCGCGCCGACGAATCGCACCGCGCATTCGGCGCTACGACGGAGCAATGCATGCGTCGCGATTTAGGGGTCGTCCCCTTAACGACCCACCGAGACGAGCCATCTCCTCCTTCGCGTAAATCGCTCTATGCAGGAAAAAGACCCCCCTCTCAAGTACGTCTGATCGCTAGCTGTAGTACGGTACAGCCTTCGAACGAGCGTCTCGAGTAGTCTACTATAAACATAGCACGCACCGGAAGAACCTGCCACAGAGGTTTTCTTTTTCTGGCCGCTTATCTTCTCTCACGGTGTGACGGCAACAAAAACGCATCTAGCGTCAGGTGCGCTGGCCGGTGAAGCGCGGTTCTTTCAGACTGTTCGGCCGCGTTTGGGCCAGCTGATTTCTCGGGAGCCTGACCCAGATACCGGCGGGCAAAGCGTCGCGTTCTCTCCGGCTAGAAACAAACAATCCTCGACCAGCTCGCGGTCGAGTCGAAGCAAAACATCAAAGCACCATCGCCGGGGTGTAACGAGAAAACTCGTCCATTCCCCCCACCACCCGACACCACACACCCCAGGTCGGCGACAACAAAAGCAAAATACGAAGAAAGGCATTGCGTCAAGAAAGCCGTGCTTCGTCCACCGGGTTGCTCGGCGGACGACCTTAGCGCGTCGTATACAATGCGCCGTGCTCTCTTCGCGCTGCTGCTTGCCGCGGCTATAAAGCAGCGAGAACTGGCTAGAGCTGGAGAGAACAGTGAACTCTCTGCCGGGAACCAGCAGACCTTGAAAGTCGCTCTTCGGCAGCGCTTGCGCGAGGCAGGCCTCTCGCGGGCGGGCGCGCAGGAGGACCGAAAATGACCTCTCTCGCAGGCCTGCGCAGTATACACGCAACATGCACACACACACACACGCCTACACAACAGTGCTCGGACGAGACGAAAAAAAAAAAAAAAAAAACAAACACAAAGCCGAGTGAGGTCGTTTCCTTTTCCTACCACGAACGGTCATTGAGTTAAAAACCTTCGACGACGACGGCTGACGTTCGCTCGTCGCACTGATTGACACCGCTCGCGTTTGTTGCACTTTTGCATCCGCGCTGGGATCAGTGATAGAGGACGCAAGAGTAATAAAAAATAATAAAGGAGGAGGGAGGCCACAGTAAAGTGTGCGTCCGGTTCCTCGGTGCGCCAGCGCGTTCGACAGCCCTGCGAAGCGGCTCGAACGGTGAGCGGCAACGCGACGACGCCGGAAGAATATGACGCGGCCTGGCGACACGCCGATTAGGCGGACAGGTGCTCGCACCGAGGGCCATTTCGGAGCCCTGGCGAAGAGGATCGTACCACGGGCACGGGCAGTGTTTTCCGTTGCCTCCCACCATCGCCGTTTCGTGTGTTGTTGTGCACGAGCGGCGGTGTTACCTTTTTTCTTTTTTTTTCTCGGACGAGAGGCAAAAAAGGGGGCATGCGCGCTTGACAGAAAAAGGCGGCTGCCGACACGGGCAGCGCGCGCTCGGCTTACCCCATAAACCAGTCGACGGTGTCGCGGAGGTATTCCGGTAGCCTATCCAGCTTGGCGTTTGGGTGCTACGCTACCGCCGGGAAAGATTTTTCATCAACGGCGGCTCGACCACGGCAACACCGATCCACAGTCAACATGGCCGACTTCACGCACAGGAGCGATAGTTGCGCCGCGCCGGCGACAGATGGCGAGACCCGTCCGAAATCAGCTGACTTGGCTTCGCGCTCGCCACAGTGTTTCGAGGCGAGCACCGACGTCTCAGAGCCGGAAAAATCGAAATAAAGACGCCTTGCGGCGCGGCGCTAGTGTCGCATTCAGTCTCAATGGCGCTAGAAACTGATGGAAGATTTTGATAGTCGTTTTGAAACCGCAATGAGCTTTAAAAATGCGTCTGGTCCATTCATTTGATAACGTTGCCTCCGTGAAACATCACGAGCAGTATGATAACAGAAATTTCACTATTTATGCAGTTGGCACGCGCTATCAAGTGTGACGATTAGGAAATGTACCCATCCCCGAGATTATAATCGTGTTGCCATAAGTCAAGTACGCATAATATTCTAACTCTTCGTTACCCTATGGCGACATAAGTCACAGATCATGGGTGCAATGAGTCAACAAGTTCGGATTTGCGAGCGTCCTAATATTCGCAGCCTTGTTATCGAATAATTGATCTGCTTCGAACCTAGAAACCAATTTTTCTCCATCTCTGAATAAAGCACACAGCAAAGGGAAACGGCAGAGGCATTGTTGCTGCGTTTGATCTCGGCCAAGATTGGACTTACGGTATATTAGTAGTACTCGGGTGCCGCAGAGGCTGAATAGAACACCAGCGCCACCACCACCCTCTTCTGATTTTTCTGGATGCAACGCTGTGGCTCTCACTATGATTTTTCGTTTCACTGCGTGATTTCGCATGCGTGGTGGTTCTGCTTCCGCGCTGGCGGCAGGTTTTAATTTGTTGCGGCGCATTTTCGAGCGTTGCTATTTCTGTGACGTCTTCAGGTGGACACGCGCCTTGGAACGTGACATTTTATTTGCCCCCTGGAATTAGCGGAGGGGTCGGAGAGAAGGCTCCCCGACGGCAGAGACGTTGATATGCCGCCCGGGACAGTCGCGCTATTTCGGTGTCTCAAAATGCACGACCGCCTTTTGTTGTAGGCGGGAAACGTCCTCGAAAGCACAAGCGGTTTGCAAGAGCCTTCTCGGTGTGTTTGATAATCATCAGCTTCGTTTGTTATCAGCCGTGGTGTTTTCAGCGACTGGTGGCGATATCTGCTGTCACTGAGTGGGTTCGATTCACGATCACGGTAGGCGCATTCCGATGCGGGCGGAAGGCAGGAAACGCTAGTGCACCGTGTCATGGTCTAAATAAGTCCCCAGCCCTCCACAACAAATACGCCTTGCGCTGGGTTGGAATGTCAAACATCATACATGTTTTTAGTTACATTTGCTTTTGGGACCAAGGACCCGGCCGTTCGCGTATACATTTAAACGAGCGTATACATAGAGTGTACGAGTATATAGTGCTTGTGGCCGAACTGGGGAAAAAAAAATTACGCAAATCGCGACAAGATCTCACATAAACGAGTCATATTGCATGGCCAAAATTGTCAAATGTAAACAACCTTCAATAAACAACGTAGGTTCCCCCGCGTGCCATGGAAAAACAAATGTTGTGCTAAAAAAATATAATCTATCAATGCTTATTTTACGCACCCAGCAACGACCGCAAGGTCTTATTACTGTCGTGCAAAACAGGGCAGAAAAACAAGCAATACACTGTTTCCACGGCGTTGCTACTTGATGATACAGTCACATTGGACGCAGAGCTTAACTTGGCGAATAAACAGAACATTTAGTAAATATAGGGAACTTCACGATAAACTACGCGAAATATATTATCAGACAGCTGTAACAACAGCACGTTCATTCCCATAAACAATGCACAAAACCCGAAATGTTATGTCTTCACCTGTTGCCTGGGGCAACAGGTGAAGACAAAATTACTCGCCGCATATAGCAATTCAGAAATATGCTCGAACGGTCAAGGCCGATGTAGGATCTATTGGGAAAAAAATAAATAAAAATGGAACATTCAGGAACATCTGCAGGCTGAAAATTCCCTTGCAATTTTGCGCGCCAGGCGTGGCATGCCGTTGTTTTCGAATATACTATATATATATTGTTCCGTTCGCTCACAGCTGCAGCAAATCGCGCAAATCAAAGCACGCGCCCTGCATATCAATTCGATCATTCCTCGTTACTATATACCCCACCCCACCTTGCATGATGATATCGGACCCTCGATCACCACCTTCCGCAATTGAATTTGTATATTTTAAAGATTAAATTCTGGGCTTTTTACGTGTCAAATCCACAATCTGATTATGAGGCACGCCGTTGTGGGCCGGACTCCGGATTAATTTTGACCACCTGGGGTTCGTTAATCGTACGAGCGTTATTAATTTTCGCGGCCTCATCGAAATGAATCCGGCGCCGCCGGGATCGAACCCGAAACCTGGATTTCAGCAGCGCTATACGCCACAGCCACTGGGCAATAGACTGTTTTACGGAAGCGTTTACAGGTGCCGCCATCTTGGGCTATTAACGCTGCTGTTTTCCATCTTTAACAACGAAATGTACGTTACTACAGTCGATTTGCAAGCATGAAAATAGTTGCATAAAAGCGTTCAATGTTTCATGACAATGTTATACGTGACCTCACTTCTCATCAAACTTCGAAACTGTTTGTGTGACGGCCCAAGATGGCGGCGCTCATGAATCGAATATAAAATCGTCTCTACCGCGGCCGGTAAGCTATGTTTTTTTTTTTTTTTTTTTTTTTTTTTTTTTTTTTTTTTTTTTCAGGGGCAGGCAAATGAAATCGCAACGGCGTCTGCTGTGGCGCATATATCGATGGTAGAAGGCTCTTGACGGAAGCCGCGAGTGAAAATAGGACGCGCACGTCAGTTCACAGAAATTGGATTCAGGTAAATAAATCGCTATCATATAGGTTTATACAGGATATTAATAGTGAAGGAGTATATATACCGACATAGCATTCTCGGCTTATCATTTTTATTGCGTTAATTTAGGGCCCTGGACTTCGAAACCCCGTAAGGACAAAACAAGATAACTGGTCTGTCAGGCCTCAGCGGCGCACCCTAAATAATTTACTATATTAGTTCTTTTCTACGAACCAGTTTCCATTTTGTATCCCAGCAGGTGTATGACTAGATGCGACAGCGCTTACCTCCGAGCGAAAGCTCGCGCACACATGTACCCATGCATTGTAAAATAACTTACGCCCTTAAACGTGAAAAGGGGTGTAAATGTGTCTATAACTCACACACTATATATAAGACCCAATTTACACCTTTTTTTTCACTTTTAGGGGTGTAAGTTATCTTACAGCGCGCACTCCTACAATCTATACTGTAAGAAACGGGGGACTGCCAGCCGAATCACTGTTCCGCTGTCACTCTCCGACACCTTGTTGTTGCCCGGCCCCTTTAACTTACCTCTTCCGAGCACAGGAGTTTATTGTTCCCAGCCGAAAAAAAAAAATCACGCACTTTCGCGAATCCAGAAATAAAGAAAATTGAACAATAGGTTCGTTCATTTGGACCTACGGAATATCGTTCCGAGAAAAATCACGCTAAATTTTGGAATATCTTGAAAGCGAGTATAACAGCTAACACATATTTTTCTGCATCATATGCAGATTTGCAACCGATCTAGGAATTTCAAACTGACGTCACACTTACATACAATTCACGAAAGCCTCCGACAGTTCCACGTCAGCGACTTATAGCAACGATTTCCCCTTTCACAGTTGGCCATCGAACCCTTGCCTGGATTCACGACTTGCTCATAGATTGTTTCAAACTTCACTCTTGTCGGCACCGGTCGTTCAGCCACCGCACAAAGTCGTCTGTAAGCGTTCCGGAGGTCTCAACCTTAGTTGGTTCTCTTGATCTTCTTAATATTTATTTATTTATTTATTAATCTGAGTGGCATACTCAGCGGCATACGACCTTCCCAGCGGCATACTATATCTCTTCTCTACTGCGACTCTTCGCAGACGCGGTTGTGTAATCCATCTGTCCAATATTTTATTGCACTACACAAAGGCCTACATTCAAGTGAAACCATGGTGCCCTAATTCATTATTGAAGTTCAACATTGGCAAATGTAACCCTATGCAAGTGATACGCAAACATTCCATCATAGTGCTTACTCATTGAATCCAACAACCACAGCACTGCGGTTGATTCTCGCCGTTACCTATAGGTTTCACTATTATAAAGAAACTTTCTTGCTCTGAGAACCAGTGGCGGATTAAGGTGGGGGCTATGGCGGCTGCAGCCCCGGGCCCCCAACTTGCAGGGGCCCCCACTCGACCATTTGAAAAAAAAAAAAAAAAAAATAGCTGCCGAGCGTCCTTGCTGCCCACGTTGTCATCGAAAACCGACGTTTTGACAGCCATCGCGTTCGTTTCGGCGAAAGTCCAAGCTCGGCTCCATACCCGCCGTGATTGCTCAGTGGCTATGGTGTTGGGCTGCTGAGCACGAGGTCGCGGGATCGAATCCCGGCCACGGCGGCCGCATTTCTGTGGGGGCGAAATGCGAAAACACCCGTGTACTTAGGTGCACGTTAAAGAACCCCAGGTGGTCCAAATTTCCGGAGTCCCCCCCTACTACGTGCGTGCCTCATAATCAGAACTGGTTTTGGCACGTAAAACCCCATAATTAAATTAATTAAGCTCGGCTCTGGTCTTTTCGGTACAGGGCGTTTTGGCGAAACATAACTCTGAGGATGGCACCAAAACACCGTTAGGTACACGTGACCATAAAAAAATTATAAATTGTGTAAGCAACAAAAAAGCTTCAGAGTACAATGTCTAACAGTAGCAACAAGCAGAATAATAACTTGCAGACGCGACAGAATTGCCAGAAGGACGTCAGATAATAACAGTTAAATAATATTAGAAATCACGCCAAGAAAGTAGTTTTCCGAATCCATAAAGATGATTTGTATTTTATCACTAATCAGCGAACGTAACATGTCGGCTTCGAAAAATTCAGCGTCTTATAAACCAATCGTCATCATCATCGTGGTCGTCATTAGGGCCCCAAGGATGCAGTTAGCCCGGGGCTCCAAAATCTCTTAATACGGCACTGCTGAGAACCGTTGACAAATGAGCAATTAACTAACACATCGAAATTGCTTGGATTTAGAAGATGAAACTTCGTTTTGCGCCGTCTTTATGTAACATGCATGCCATCCCCCCTCCCACCCATTACAAAAATATGGTGTGCCCCTATCGCATGGTTTCTCCCATTACTCTCAAGGATGTATATAAAACGTTTACCGTACACGACAGCGAGCTGGAACTACACCTACGATGAGAAAAGTCGCAGTTGAAAACTACGTAGTAAACATGACCACGTGGAGCGCACGAAAATATCTGACACAAACGTTTGACAACGATGCACATTAAAGTTTATTGCGTGCAGTTTTCCTGTCATCTGTCGCAGCTACTTACATGTTTTACTGCAACAAAACGTATATGTGTATATATATATATATATATATATATATATATATATATATATATATATTCGAGCTTACCCCTCAAGGATAAGAGTGTTGGCCTTAAGGGTGCTTTTTTTTTATTGTGTAGCCTTGTTTTAAAACAAGGCTCTCAAAAACCTTTATCCTATCGAAGCTCGAATACGCCTTTGTGATGCGGGGTGCAACAATTTTTCTTAATTTTCGCATCGAAAGCGATTAGAAAATCGTGCAGCACTTTTCGTCACATCTAGAAATGCATTCGTCAACAGAGAATTACTCAAATTACAACGTCTACTTGACTTGTACGTAGGTTACCTCTACGCCTCCCCAGGGGATCACCGAGCTGTGCAACCCCCCCCCCCCCCCCGTTTTTTTTTTTTTTTTTTTGTTCTTGCGTTTTTCATAAACTTTACTTCGGCTTCAATTACTTACACGAAGAACATCTCGTTCCACCTATCGTCACCGAGTACCTTCTTTTCCACTCTGGCGATTACTACCAACAGAAGCTTCATTCAATCACTGTCATATACCGTTAGCGACTCAAGAACGGAGCAAGCTATTACCAGAACTATTTGTCAACGAACGCAACCTACTGAAGTTTAAGCGACTATTTCGACAAACTAAAATTCAATGCAACGTCATCTACGTTCATATTGGTCTTATGAAATTCATAGCTGTTTATATTTTCATGCAACCATGTTTCAATAACGGTGCTCACGTTAAAGATAATCGTACGGTGTTCTAGCGCGCTCATGCTGCAACCGAAATTGCGGTATCTTAGGCGCAGTACATTCTAATTTTCACTGACGCGTGGTTTCATGGAACTTTAAGAAAGAAAAAAAAAGGGGGGGGGGGGTTAGTTTGCGTGTGAATTACTCCTTTATTGGGGTGCCCTACATATATGCGATAAGCATTTTTTTTGTTACCCTTTATTGCAATCAACTGGAGCCGAACCTTCCCTCAGGTTTTGTAATGGCAGGCAGCTTCTCTTTTGAAAGCAAGATGTATACATATCAGTCTCCGTTAGTGTTGTTCGCTTGGCTCTACGCTTGGAGAGAATTCGTCTACCTGAAATTTGCCCGACGAGTTCTTTTGTTTGTTTTTTTAAACCAAGATTGAAGCCTCGCATGTTTTATCCCAAGCGCCCGAGGAAGAATTCGGCTGAGCAGTATTTGTTCAGATTGAAATTGTTATATATGCGCTCCGACTAACACAGACAGATATCTTGCTAACACCGATAGATCTTACTTTCAAACAGACAGCTGTTGGCTACCATGCGTCAGGTGGGAACAGCGTTGTGGCGTGAACTAGACGAACGACAGCTTTGCTTGGGTTGGTTGGTTCAGCGTGAAATGATGTAATTCCCTATACCGGGGATGGGATAGCAAGTGGGACAAATGATGTAAAAAGAAATTTGTACATACAACAAAAACAACAACAGTAATAATAATAATAAGAAGGGTGATGATGATGATAAAGTGAACTTGACTGAATGAATAAAATAATGCAAGAAAGAAAGTCATATATGGTACGGGTTGTACTCAATACTGACATAAAGAAAAAGACATTTAGCTTGCGAGGCTCTTCGTTTCACAAGTAAAATTAGGTCAAGCATGGCATAAATTTCTATTGCCGAAACCCAGCACCGAAGCACCAAAAGAAAGAGTGAGGCGCAATCGAAGGTGACGCAGGGGGTCTTTGAGAAGACGCTTCCTTCGCGACAAGAGCTGACAGAAAGTTAAAAAGAACTGTTCCGTATAGTTTAAGTTTCATTTCAAGAATGAGACCGACAAAACGAAGCCACACCAGAATTGCATAAACAAAAGTTAAATGGAGTGAATTCGACGACCTAGTCTCGCAAAGAAACTTGGAACTTTCGCGTAGGACACCGCCTCGAAAAACCAAGATGCTGAAAATCGGAGCAATGTGGGACAGGGACAATTCGACAGAAGGCCTCCACCGAGCAGCCAAGAGTGACAGCACACAAGGGAAGAGGGATGTCGCTGCAAGGGAATCAGCCGATTCATTTAAAATGAAAAAGAAACCTGTGTTGCTTGGTACCCACAACAAAACGACAGAGGCCTAATTGACCAAAAACGAGTAGGACGGCCTAGTCCGGCAATGTTAGTAACCTACATTCAAGGAAGATAGAGAAGAACATTAAGTTTCTCATTGAAAGCCATCAGCGTTAGGGACACATTCCGCGGTGAGCTGCGTTTTCGCGGCTTAGTTCGCGTTGATCCGAGGCGCAGCACGAAGGTCGATTCGCTCGCAGCCGCGCTTCCTCACTCCAGCGTTCTGGCAGCGAGTTTACGAGGTCATCGAGTGAGATGCATTCTTGTGCGCGCGTGACACCATGCTTGTTAATTTAGTTAGCATGCCTACGTTTACAAGTTTATATGGCCGATAAAACTACTATCCAATTTTGTATAGCTGTTCACAATTTTGCTATCGCAATCGATGCTTCGCCTTTCGGGCGAAACTGAGACTTTTTTTTTCATAAGCACCCGATTTTTTTTTATTTTCATATTTAATTCTTGTATAAAACTAATGCATTTTTTGCCCATTTGTAGGCAAAAATGTCGCCTTATTTTTGCAGCAAAGCCTAACCGACTACCCAATCCACTCATCATACCGGTCAAAATGAAGTGCATTTTCTGGCAAAATTTAGAATGACTTTTAAATTCCCGTAAGTGTTATTTCCTTCACTATAATAATTTACTCCATCCTAAACAAAAAACGCGCTCCGTAAAAACATTCGGCGAACTTAAAATAAAAAGCTACACGCTTTACTCATCTCTCGAGGCTTCAGAGATGCTTTCGACAGCGTTTGGCATTCCACAATTGCATTTTCTCAGATAACTGCCCTATAACAACCTTTTACACTTATTAGAATATTTGCTTTAACACCACGGAGCTGTCATTTACCACTAAGCGACTTCGAGGCGGAACTCACACCTTCCACTGAAAGTTGTGAGGTTTACTATGAAATACTGTTATTCATATACTTCTAAATATTCTCTTCGCGCTCGGTGTGACAACGCCGACGAAAGGTGGTTGTCGTTTCCGCGACCAGCCGCTCGGATCAAGAAGCAAGGGCAGGCGAGGCACTCGTGTTATCTCCGGCTGGGCGCGTCGTGCAAAACTGACCGTCAGAAAAAAAAATGCTTCTTACACTTCCCCAATAGTCATGCCAATACTTATACCCAAATTCGCAACACTGCTGTTCGTTTAAATGGTGTCACCCTCAAATACCAAGAAAAAATAACAGTTATAGGCGTTATTTTTTATTCGAACTTAAAGGAGTGATTAACCGCTTTTTATCGAAGTGGAGAAAGGCATTTGAAGTGAAAATAGGCTACTTCAGAAATACTCGAGAGGGAAACGGCGCGAAAAAACACGACAAGAAGGGAGACGCACCAGCGCTGGTGTGTGTCACCCTTCTTGTCTTCTTCTTGTGTTTTTTCGCGCTGTTTCCCTCTAGAGTATGTACCGACTAGCCCAAGCCTCTACGGTCTTGCTACTTCAGAAATACTTTGCCGCAAAAAGTACACCCTCACGAATTTTTAGCTATATCGCGCGAGAAGACTATAATATGGTCGTACGTCATCTTGCACAGGAAAGCGCTTAGTGCACTTGAGAGTACTTCTGCCGGTCTCGCCGATTATCACCGCTTAAAGGGGCCCTGAATCAACCCTCGGGCTTGGTGAAATAACATAGTCCGCGGGTAGCATATACGCTGTTGTGAACTTCTCAGCCAAGTACTGCTTTCGTACGCGGTCCGTGGAGCTCGCAAGCGGAATGCGAAGTCCCCTTTCTCTCGAAAACTCTCGTTTCAACAGAAGTCATGATCCTCCCTCTTTTCTGCGTGCTTTATTACGTAATAAAGCACATTCCAATACGCGGCTGCTATTGGTCGCTGCGGTCGGCTACACCGCGGCCACCGCGGGGTGCCGCCACGAGTCCACTGGCTAAGCACACTGCGGCTCGCTGAGGACAACCGCGTTCGGCTTACGTTTAGCGCGTCACAGGCACCAAAATCGGAAGCCGTGGCGTCTACGTTAACATCCAAATAGAAATTTGAACTGCGCGCCACAGTGACATTTCGTTGTGGCCTCGCCCCACATCGCCGTAGCCTTCACAGTGCAAGGCATTGAAGGAGGAACGGGAGCACAGCGGAGGCCGTGTTTGATTGCTCCGCTTCTGCTGAACGCATAGAAGTACTTTTTGCGGCACAGTATTTCTGAAATAGCCTATTTTCACTTCGAATGTCTTTCTCCACTTCGACAAAAAGTGTTTCAGGGCCCCTTTAAGCTTTACTGAACATATAAACTATACCTTCGGACAAAAATTTGAAAATATTTCCTCCCGTTCACTAACACCTTTTTCAATTTGCATTACTCTGTATTTCCCAGTTCACATCCGCCTTTTATGACATATGCGTCACCAGTTTAGTGGCCAATATTTCTAACCTCTCAATCCACTTCAAAACTCAGCTCCGTACAACGCACGCACCTACTCACCATCACAGGCGCCTTCCGCAAAAAGGGTATGGAATGCACCTATTTGTGAGTTCAGCACATGTCCAGTTGCCTCTCTCGTCGTTTCTTGTTTCAAAGCCCAGAAAATTATCATCATCGGCATTGGTTGGAGCTACGTCGTCTTCTTCCGCAGCTGGCTCGTAGGCGCGTGCTGGTGCTCGGCACGCGCTCGTGCCACTGCTCCCACGTTCGTTGTCATCATCTTCTTCCACAGCTGGCTGCGTTGCTGCTCATCATTCTAGCGTAGAATTTCACTTCTCTTCGGTCGTCGTAATGGGGATGCCGCGTTTACGGGGGTATGAGCCATTGCTTAAGGGGTATGAGCCATTCATTGTCTTATGTCACGGACAGATTTAATTTTGAAGCAATTTAATTTTGAAGAATCGCAAGTGGCAATGACGGGCGAATGCTGATGACCACGCCGCCGAGCAAACTTCAAAGATCGAAAGCAAGCGACAACGGCGGACTGCGGGCATACCGTCAGTGACGTTGTTCTCTCCGTCGCAGCCGAACGTGTGCGAACCTCATAATTGAGAAATGCTTTAATGAACCTTCGGGATTAACCCAGTGATAAACACCGGGGCCGCAGGTTTCAGCTTCGCTAGTTAACCATCTTCACGGAGTGGAAGGGCCGACGAATTTTTCGTGCTCTGTTTTTTTTTTTTTTTTGCTATGAACATGTACCAAGTAGCCCAATAGCCAGCTTTACTATGATATTACATGTTCTCTTAAATATAGGTACTTTATTTAATCGAAATAAATATGAACACGTAATACAGGTGCAGTCAAGCTATGTTACTTCGATCAGTTTGTACAGTATGGCCAACGGAATACTTCAAGAATACCATGAAGGAGAAAATTTGGGGGAGGGGTATCGCCGTAAAACACTGCAAAAGTGCATAGAATGCCATGTAGCTCCCTCAATGTATGAATTCCAACCCATAGATACAGCTGTGCATGGCGCATCCCTTTTGTGACAACTTCTTCCAGCTAATGCCCGTGCAAAACAAAACGGTCTCACACAGCTAGTAGCCAAGAGAACTATGTCCAAAAGCATCGCGCGTTTTTCAACCGAGAGCACGCGAATGTTTCTTTTTTTAACAGCGAAACTGTTCTAGCTAACAATAAAAAGTGGCGCCTGCGGTCGCAAAACCTCGCCGAGCTATGACGTCACTGCGTTGCCTAGCAACCACCTAGCTCGCGGAGCGCCGTGTGCCTCGCCTCCTCTCCGTGCCGTGCATATGTTGCCGTGACATGGGACGTTAAGGAGAGGGAAAAATGAGAGCGAGATAAAGAGAGAAAAAAAATTGTAGCAGCACCAACGAGGCAACGCGCAGAGCTGCTGCCGATGCCGCGCGCGTTGCCTAGCCGCGCATGCGCCGAAGCAGTAGCAATGACGTCACCTCGCGTTGCTTACTAACCGCCGGCGCAGGTGCGCGCTCGCTTCGCCCGACACAGACACGGCTCCTGCCTGCGCCTGCCTGCGTTTGTGGCATGCCAGGAACGCTGTCGCTTGTAGGCGCCGATGCGTCCAGCGCTAGTCACGCGAAATTTTATTTATTTATTTGTACATACTGCAGCCCTATAGCAGGGCTATTGGAGGAGTGGGTTAATACAGTGGTGAACAGAAAATAAGTGAAACTGAACAAATAATATTACAACATTAGCAAATTCAAATATTAGCACAACAGGAAAGCACTGGAAAATCATTTTCTTCAATACAGAAAGCAGCGAAACAGTGAAATACATACACAAAGCATAAACCAAACGTAACTCAAGCAGTTACACACGCTGGTTTTCATAAAGACCACTTTCAAATTCGCTTAACGGGATTGAACGAAGACAGCCGTAGGGAATTCCATACCTGTATAGTGCGGGGAAAGAAGCTGTACTTGAAATTATTTGTAGGGGCATAGAAAGGGAAAAGATTCAGCTCGTGGAAGTTACCTGTAGAAGAAGGCTTGGCGAAAGATAAGCAAACTGTGTTTGAAGTACGATCGAACATGTTAATTATGTTGTGCAAAAATTTAATGATTCCACGTCACGACGCACGGAAAGTAATGTTAGGTTCAGAAAAGGGAGGGCAGAGGATGGTGAAAATAGCGGTCATACCGGTGAAAAATGAAGCGGACGGCTTTCTTTTGAACTGCTTCTATAGTTTGATTATGTTGTTTTGGTTCTGGGGTGGCCACACTGTGGTGCCATAATCGATAATGGGGCGGACAAGTGTTTCATACATTAAGAGTTTAGTATGCCTTGGAGCCTTCTGCATAGTACGACGTAGATATCCAAGTTGTTTTAATGCCTTAGAACATGTTTGATCAATGTGTGCAGACCATGAGAGATTGTGAGTAAATGTTACGCCAAGGTATTTATATTGTCGAACTCTGGTTAAAGATGATCCATTTAAGGAATATGTTGCAATTACTGGCGCTGCTCTTTTTGTTAAGGACAAAACAATGTTTTTTTCTAAATTAATGTTCATTTTCCATTTTTCGCAGCAAGCACCGAAGGAGGCAAAGAAATCGTTCAGTCGCTTATGCTTAGTCACAGAATCAATCACGTCCTATAAGACGCATTCGTCAGCATAAAGACGAATGCTGGAAGACACATTTCTTGGTTGGTCATTGACATAAATTAAAAACAATGAAGGATCCAGGACTGACCCTTGAGGAACCCCAGAACCTACCTCAAGAATTGATGACCTTGCGGAACTGAAGTCGACGCATTGGGACCGGTTAGAAAGGAAACTAGCAAGCCAGTCGACCAGACGGGAATTCTTTAGCACGGCATTTAATTTTTGCAAGAGGTGAGCATGAAGTACTGAATCGAACGCTTTAGAAAAATCAACGAAGATAGCATCAATCGGTTTACCTAGATCTAATTGATAAGCAATGACATGGATGCATTTGTTTAATTGCGTGATAGTACTGAAACCACGTCTAAAGCCATGCTGAACATTAGTTAGAATATTATTCGACTCAAGGAAATCAATTATGTGTTTGTAAATAATACGTTCCATCATTTTGCACGAGTGAGAAGTTAAAAAAATTGGTCTGTAATTCGTTAGGTCTGTCTTGTCGCCTGTTTTATACAAGGGTATTTATTATTCTTGCAAGCTTCCAGGATGAAGGAACGATATACCTGTTTCAAGAGACTTGTTGAATATAATTTCAAGATAGCGTGATGTCCATTGTGAATAGCGAAGTAAAAACGAGTTCGGAATACCACCAGGGCCATCAGATTTTTTGTGTCTAACTTTAAAATCAAATTGAGGATGCCATTAACAGCTGAAATGTCGGGAATGGAATAAACTGAATGATTATCAAAAGCCGGGCAGATGCGAGCATCGTTTGCGTAAACAGAATGGAAATATGCATTGAATGCATTGGAGATGCGCACAGCATCATTTACACTTTCATCATTAATAGTAAATGAAGATGAAGAATCTGTAATAGGCATGACGGAACGCGAGAATTTCCGAGGGTTATTTCTTAGCAATCCTGGCAGGCTCGACATGAAAGAAAAAAATCTTTGGCTAGATTTATTTTCTGATTAAGTTCCTCTTTGGCAGATGTGAATCTAGTAATGGCATCGGGGTCATTACTGCATTTTGAACGTCTCAGCCATCTAACGCGGCGTGATAATTGCAAAATTTCTGTCATCACCCAAGGGATGGCACGATTCTTTCTTTTTCTTACTTTTTAACGGAACAAATCGATTAATGCTGAGCTTTGTAATGCTTTCAAATTCTCGAACTAGTGTATTCACGTCACAATCTTTACTGAGTCTGCAAAATGATTCGAAGCCTTCTGATAAAACTTCAAGAATAGATGTGTCGTCAGAGCGATTAAAGTAGAAAAAAGTTTGAATTTCGGTACGCGGTTTACAGCTTGTGCAACTGAGCGATATAAACACTGCCTTGTGATCTGAAATTCTGTCAGTAATTTCACACTCAGAAAATTTATCAACAAGGTCTGAACTAATAAACACCAGGTCAAGGAGTGCCTTCTGTCTTGTTGCGCCATCAACCACTTGTGTAAGCCCAAATGAATTGTCGCGAAAGAGAGGGTACCTCGGAAAATGATCGCTCGAGAATACCTTTCCCTGCATGCGTAGTTAAGTTAAACCAAGTTAAGATCTAGCAGGCGACCAAGTTAATACCTAGCAGTAGCAGCCAGTAAGACTCAAGGATTGACACTTTCGCTGTGCCTAAGCTTTGCACGACCGACTGCCAAACTTTTCTTCTTCGAACCCATTTGAACCCGAATGAACCGTTTCAGGATGTTCAGAACCGGTTCAAACCATTATGATTTTCGCTCCGAAGCTGAACCTGAACCGAACCAGAAAAGATTTCGGTTGGACACCCTGCTCAAGACCAGGGTGCCAAACCGGAAAGTTTTAGGGTTCTGTTTGGGTTCGGGTTCAGGCTTCTGTGTATTTTTTGGTTCCCTTCAAGTTCAGCTCCGGAGAAAAAATATGATGGCTCGAACAGGTTTGAACCAGCTCATACGGGTTCATAACGGTCCTAAATGAAGGAGAATTAAAAGTTTTAGAAATCATTTTCCAGCCTCACTAGCGAACTGATGTACGAGGTCTGTCTCAAAAATTGATGCAGTGAGTCAGCAGAAACATGGAAGACTCAAACACATTCAAGCAGGAAAAAGAAACAGTCGATAACGGCAGCGGCAGAAAACGTATGAAACCTAAGGAAGCAAAAAAAAAAAAAAAAAAAAAAAAAAAAAACGCTTAACCTTGCGCTCGGCCGCGCAACGCTTGAAACAGCGCACTGGGCGATCATAGCCCAGCATTTCCCGGAAGTGCGCGCGAACTTATCATCTTATTACTCATGATGATGATAATTTCTCTCCGCGCGTCTCGAACTTACGGCCGTCACTGCGCGTTGCATAGCGCAGCTTACAACACCGACACCGCGTTCCAGGAGATGATGATAAGTGGTTCTTGAGGGAAAGGGAAAGGTTGGCGCTATCTTCTGCAGCCCTTGAGGGAGCACGGCTCAGCGCCAAACCAGGAGACCCGTTCCGTGAATGCGTCTCTCTCTCTCGTTCTCATAGCGCGCAATACCTCTTCACCTCGCAGAGCACGAGCGTACGAACGCGCCAGCTGTGGACGACGACGACGACGCTCGAACGCAATCATATGGTTCGCATAAATGCACGTTCTGCAAGCGTGGCTGTATAGCCTAGTGGTTACGACGCTTGCTTTAGAAGCGGGGGTGCGCGGGTTCGAATCCCGCCTCGGCAAGAAAGTTTATTTTCTTTCTTGGTAGTTTCTTGAAACGCACCCCAAGTTACGGCTGGCTTAAACAGCTTCGCTGTTAAAACCGAACAAAGTATTTGAAGTTTCCGGTCATAAGTGAAAACTTATTATTTTATTTGAAAATATATATACATTTGACAAGATGGGGAAAGCGAGGAGCAGGCTGGCAACTGCCACGGGAAGGGGCACAACGCCTGCCTTCTCTTTAGAAAGGAGATAGAAACATAGAAAGGGAAGATAGGAAGAAGGGGAGGAAAGAAAAATTAAATTATGGGGTTTTACGTGCCAAAACTACGATCCGATTATGAGGCACGCCGTAGTGGGGGACTCCGGAAATTTCGACCACCTGGGGTTCTTTAACGTGCACCTAAATCTAAGTACACGGGTGTTTTCGCATTTCGCCCCCATCGATATGTGGCCGCCGTGGCCGGGATTCGATTCCGCGACCTCGTGCTCAGCAGCCCAACACCATAGCCATAGGAAAGAAAGAGCAAGGTGAATGACAAATCTCAAAGAATAAAGTAGGACACAGTACAGCTGACGCACAATATAGGCCCGGTCACTGGGTTACAAACGTGAACATAAGTTAGTTAATTCTAAAGAATGTGGGCAGCTTGCACTAGTGGTGCAAGGCTGGAGTAAACAGCGGAGCTGGTGATCGACCTAGCTTCTTCCAGGTTTTACTAGGCTTGCTCACACCGATGACATAAACTACTATTCAGCCAGCCATGCAGTGCTGAAGTACCCTGCAGCTGCCTCGCCTGCGTGCGCTCTTGAAAAAGCAAGTTTACAGAGGAATAAATGACAAATAATTCTTGCACAAGTGTCTGGTGCTGAGCGAAATCTTCGCGCTACGGTTCGCGGAAACCTGACCGGCACTTCCACGGCCGCCTGCTCTTCTTCGTCGCTTGACGCGGAAGGCTCGTAACCGTAAGCGGTAATATTTCATGCCAAGTTGGAATGGTCCTCGTCTTCAGACGTGTAATCATCGCTGGTAGAGGCCCCAGAACTCGAATCCATGCTCGCGATGGCGGCGTCGGCGCGCTTCCAATGACCGCGGCCGGCCGGCTGGCTCTCTGACGAGGGTGTCGTGACGTCACGCCTTCCAACTCCCGCTGGTTGGGCGGCGAGGCGCGCGCTCACAGAAACGCCAAAAATAAAGCCATCGGCGCAAAAATGAGCTAAGTGACTACTTCTTTTTGGTGTAATCACACACCGAGGATTCATTTTCAGGATTTTCGTAAAATTTTCAGATTTTGTGTTCGTATTCCTTTAAAGCGCACAGCTTTTTTTGGCTCTCTCGCCCGTTTTCGTGGTGGTCGTACTTTGACCGCCGGGGCAAAATGTACTTGGCAACCCAGTTGCGAAGCGCCAAACATTATATCTTATTGAGACGCATGCGCTGTCGCCCGGGGACGGCGTCAGGGGGGAGGCGGGGGGTGATGGGCGCCTCCCATAATTTGTTTCCCTGTCACCCCTATATTTGCGAGGAGGCGCGCACGAATAAACTCAATCTAGAAAGCAGGAATGAAATTGAGTACTCGCAAAAAATCGCAATAAACTAGCAAAAAAAAAAGGAAAAGGAAAAAAAGGTAAACCCAAACACTGAATGATGCACAATGTAGGTGATCCTGCAGCGAAACTTCCTCCTCGCGGCCGGAGCTGATGAGCGATTCTCTTTTGATCGGGCAGCCATAAGTTATGTGGTCTTTCATAAGTTATGAAATTCATTTCATAATTCATTTCATAATTCACTTCATTTCACAAGTTATGAAATGAAGCAAGCTTGTCCAGAAATGGCTCTTTATCCACTGATTGATGTGGCTGAAAGCAACTGTCATCCGTCAGTCTGCAATGTTTCACAATGTTCAAGTCTCGTCACAATCGATATATCATTGCGCCTGCCACGTTGAAATATTGCTCTGCGCGTGTCAAAGCAATGCAGTCCAAAAACACTGCAAATTATATACTTGCTTCTTTTGCTGTTTGCCACATGTGCTGCACAAGCATTACTGGCCTGCCAATCTGTCACTGCGTGTTCTTTTGTTTAGTGAGTAAGCTCCATATTGCCGACCGCAGCAGAAAACGAATTGTGGCCTGGCAGAGGCGAGCCAGGACCACATTCTATAGGGGTGCCCCAGCAATCCGCCCCCTAGAGAGTGGGAATGGAGACTGCGGTCGACAGACCTGGTCATTCAAACCAGGCAGGCAGAGTGGTCGGCTAATGTTGCGGCTCCCTGGGCCCCGACCTAGTCCCCCTGTCCAGCCTGGCTCCATTTCCCCTCCCCTCTATATATAATAAAGTCTTTGCCCCCCCCCCCCCCTCCCAACCCCGCGAATGTAACGGCGCGCCGTGCGTTGTCACGAAAAACGCTACACAAGAATGGCGGGCGATCGAGTGCCGCGCCGCGGCGCTGACGGAACACCATTGAATATAGTCAAACCCAGATATACCGAATCTCAAGTGGATCACAAGAAAGTTCCATATATAAATAATTCGATATTGATTCGATATAAAATAAACGTTTTATACGAAAAATTTCAAAGGGATTTTACTGCTGTTCGTTATATACAATAATTCGTTATATGCGTGTTCGATATATCCGTGTTCGACTGTACTCCCTATAACAGATATCGACCACTCTCTTTCTGCTCTAAGAATTACTTTGACAAAGTTATGGGCCATATAGCAGTTCTGATCACATTCGATTTTCGGCTGACTTTACGCGCCTATATTCTATAGCATGCCAGAATTGTGTACGCAGTTACGTCAAGATGTATACATGTGCTCATATTTCGACGTTGCGCTAAAGGGGCGATAAAGATAAGTAATAACCCTTTGAAGCAAAGGCAGTTATTATTAAGTTCCATTAATATACAGACCCTGTTATAATGAAATTGATCACGTTGTTGGAAGATTTTCATCACTCCGCTTATGGGTGTCGTATAGCCGTCAGGTCTCGTTAATCAGTTTTGAACACTCAACTATGCCTCGAACCACGCGAAACTTAAGGTGAGACCACACGCCTGCTTGCCAGCGCGCTTACTCCTGGCCGCTCCTGCATGGTTATACCCCTTGCCAGACTTCGCTTCGTATTGAGCTGTCGATAGCTCTTCAAAATGCGCAAGTTGGGTGTGGCTACTTTACGTCGGTCAAGCTGGTGCAAGACAAAGCCGGTCCGCACCACGTAGCATGGCCAGACGTGCATATGAGCGCGAGCGCGTACTCAAGCCCGGTCGTGCACAAGAGAGAGAGAGAGAGAGAGAAGTTTAATCATACAAAATGCAGAGAGGTCAGCCTGAGGTATATTCCTCTAGCCAGCTACTCGGCATTGGGGGAAGGGGAAGAGGGAAAGAAAGAGGGAAGAGGCGCATAATGGGTGACGATGACGGGAGAAGGAGGATGTAAAACACATGGCAATTTGGCATGCTCAAAGCCTACAGTCCAGGCCCGTACTTTTTTCAAACGTTCAGTAACGCCTGGACGGCCTTGAAACTCGATTGAGCGTCTGGCCAAGGGCCTAAATTTAAATAACGTCCTCCGACAACGGTGGGCTGTCGAGACGCACACGTAAGGTCACTGCAGAAAGTAAATGCTGCGCATATGCACTACAGTTGCATGCAGCTGCGGTCTGCTACGTAGCGTAGATGCCGCGGCCACCGCGGGGTGCCAAGGTGAATCCGCTAACTCAGGAGCGAACTGCGGCTCACAGAGGGCAACCGCGTTTGGCAAGTCGTAGAAATACGCTGGGGGTGTTGGTCGTAGGTGCCAAATTGGGAAGTAGTGGCGCGTATACGTGAACATCCAAACTCAAATCTGAACTGCGTGCTATGGCGACGTTCAGCAGGCGGAGCGTTGTGGGCACGCCCTGCTCCGCCGTGGCCTTCGCCGTGCAAGTGGAGGAGGAGCAGAAGCACCGCGTCATTTTAACCCGCTTCTGCTTAACACATTGAAGTACTTTTTGAGGCAAAGTATTTCTGAAATAGTCTATTTGAACTCCAAATGCATTTATCGACTTCGATAAAAAAATGACAGCCGGTTTGGCGCAGAACATCGTGCGAAAACACATTTTCTTGGACCAAATTAGCCATTTTTTTTTCATCAAGATATAGCATTGCTAGGCCCTTGTTTGACCGGTTGCTAATGCTTTGCAGTAGCGATATCGTTGTTAAACTGTTGTTTTATTGCGCACATGACACGTATAGTCATGCACACTGGGTTGCATAATGCATACAGGGTTACTCGGTGGACACAGGAGGACGAGGATTGCAGACTTGCACGAATACCGTGTTGTGGTCCGTATAATAATTGGCCGCGGCTTTGATGTCTCCGACGAGATTAGCATTTTGGAAGAGGAGATCTATGCAATTATTCGACTGCGTCGTAACCATAGCATTGCCTCTGTGCTGAAACTCGATACGCTTAAAGCTTTCGAGAACCACGTACGACGTCAATTCCGCTGTACGCACGCGGGCGTCGTTGCGTTTAGGGCGAGGCGCAAGGCAGGAGTGACTAGGCACGCGTGCACGATTATAGGGGCGCGGTAGATTTCCATGACGTCACGCGCGCCGCGCGCGTGAGCGTCGTCCGAGCAGTAACGAGGCGGAGCCGGTCGTTTCGCGGGCACACAAGAAGAAGCTTCAAACAGACCGAAGATCGAACTCCAGGTTGGTGGGCTAGTAGTGCTTTCGCACTAAAAGTGGTTCAGGGCCCCTTTCAGAATTCCTCGCATACAAGCCAGCGCCTGGAGACGCTTGGTCACGGCGCGTTTTCCGAACGCTCAATAGGGTGCCTCATTGCGCACCTCCTGCACCGCGGCAGGTGAGGAGGACGTCGAGACAGCCTACGAAGGCCGACGGTCTCAACTCGTGCACCGTCGGCGTCCGGCGCCTACAATACCATTGGCGGCGCTCTTCATCCCGCCAGCGTTGTGAGACATTTAGAAGCTGACAAGGCGCTGTTATTTCTATCTAGTAGGAGTTGCCTGAAGTGGTGCGTCGCACTAAGATGCCACACCCGCGTGTACTTTGAACACCGTCCGATGCGCCCTTCGGGTGAAACTGCCATTTTTTTTTTTAAGGTAAGACCTTAGCTGACTTCACACGAGTTTTGCGTATCTGGGCATCTTGTAACCACTTTCAGAAAGAAGCAGCCGTTTCGCACCTCCAGAGCGTCGCGGCGAGTTGTAATAAGTATCAAAATATTGTTCTCAACTAGACAAGCAGAGAGTATTAGTCGCAGAATAGGTAAAATTAAGGACACGGGCGTAATTAGCGCCAACCTAGTCAAAAAAAAATGTCACAGTTTCGCCCTAAGGGCGAAGCAATGAATGCGATAGCAACAGAGCAATGTCATACGAAGTAAGGTGAGCGGCTCTGGTAGCAACAACACGCAGAACTGTTGTCGACGCCATCGGCGTTTTGCCCGCGTTAGCTCAAAATGCGTGCGGCGTTGGTGACTGTTGCTGGAGCCTCTGATATAAATAGGCACTTGGTGCCGCAGCTAAACGTCGGCTCCCTTCCCTCCCCCTCCCCCACGGACTCTCGCGCGTCTGAAGAAGGCGCGTTTGCTCTACATATATGGTCATTGTAAAGGAGAAAAGAGACGCCTACTTCTGCAGCCCTTAAGCGAGCATGGCGCAGAACGCGCGTTTGTTCTCCGCCGTGCGTTCCCTCCCTGTGAAAGCGCGCGTCCCTCGCGCCCTTTCACTCGCACATACAGCGTTCGGCGGCGCGCGGCGACGATTTCATCTCCAAATGACGTCATACGGAACCTCACGGCGACGGCGACGGCGACGGCGACGCCGACGGCGACGCCGACGGCAGAAATCTGCTTTTGAGTGTCCATATAATTGCTATCGCAATAAAACGAACTAAAGTGCGCTATACCCCTGTAAAGAGTGCATTGCCGTAGATTTAGACAGGTTGAGGCAAAGCCGCCGCATGGTACACTTTGGGAAATGGAGCGAATTTGCTTGGATTGAGCAGGGCTCGCGCGAGACAATTGTGTATAAAAGATGGCTTCGCCGGTGCCCACAAGAAGAGAGAATTAGTCGCAGAGTAGGTAAAATTAACGGTGCGGGGGTAATTAGCGCCAAAATAAACCACATTGCGCTATAAACTGCAGTATCTCCGGGATCACCTCAACTGGTTGGTCTTTTCGTCCAAAAAAATCAAAGCCCCTTTCTTAAAGGAAGATGGTTGAACGCGAAGCTTTCGTCCATGCAAACTGAATTGAAGTCAAAGCCCAAAGCCAACGACCACGCAACGAACCCAAGAAATGCTGAGCGACCCGACGCGATGCATATATGTGATTTGATTGCTTGTTTAGGATTGTATTTTTTGAACGTTGAATTTGAATGAAGACACATTTCGTTAAGTTGCATAGCCTTTCTTTTAGATCATGTAGCCGTTGATTACACGCACACTTTCACGGACTGCATGCCGTTGCCGATACACGGGATCGGCCTTGCACGATCGCGCTTACGTTCGCGTACGGCCGTACGGCAGCCTCTTCTTCTGCCGTGCGCTGCACCCGCAGCCTACCCATGGTGACGGCCGGGAATGCATTGTGTGACGCGCGTACACAATGCAATGCAGATATATACAGTTCGTCTGGGTAGCGTGGCGTTGTAGTTCCCATTGTTCTTATCGGTACAACTGCGAATGTAAACTGCAGTATTCTACGATTGTGTGCGCAGATGCGCGGATTGTGTCCATTGTGTAGGTTGGCTTTCCTGCTTGCGTTTCGGCACTCACGGCCGAATCAATGAGACATAGGGTGACATTTCATTTTTAAAGAGACATTTCATTTTTAAAGCTTCGCTTTAAAAATAAAAGAATCAACCAAGTGTCAACGCTAAAGGAGACAAGGTCGACGCAATTGCGCGTAGCATGCGACAAGAATAAGATACGAAACGAGTGAATACTGAACGTGAAAAGGCGACATAAAGAGATCCGCCATGCGCTCCCTTGCAGCAGATTTTGGTTTTGGTGCCTACTATATGGCACAACCCACTACGGTGGATCAGCCATGAATCGGGCGGTAGGAGGCATAATTCGGAAATTTCCAATTGCACCAATCTTTCTCCCTGTACACTGCACCGACTCTTGTTATCCCCGATAATATGGTGGCTACCATACCTATAGCACATTCGGTATAAATGAACATCCGACAACAGAATCGAATATGAACGAATAGCAAATACTATTTGATTCGTATTTGAAACTTCGAGTATTCGCATGTCCCTCCGTTTCATTCAGTGTTGTTTTCGTAGTGTAACAATTTTTCAATATGAAATTTTCTCCAAGAAACAGGCTCCTAGTGCTTGGAAGAAGTTCAGCTAAAGCTAAAGCTGAAGAAGTTCAGTCCTAGCTGCTGGGAGACTTGTTCAGAACTGAGAAAACACTGGATTGTGAGCGATGCTTTTCAGTGAGGATATCCCGGTTGTAAGTTTAGAAAATGACCTAATAATAACAGAGATTTAGAGAGTACATCACTTACTTTTCCCATTCCCCCTCAACACAACTTGTCCTCTCCGCTGGGACGGCGCCAGGAGCAATGACCTGCCTCCTTTCTCCAAAGTGCCGGAGAGGGACAAAGGAACGGCGACAGGACTGGCCAGCAGTGGCGCACCGACGGGGGGGGGGGATTCGGGGGTTGTAACCCCCCCCCCCCCCTTTTTGTTTAACCACTTTTCTTTCCTTACGCATTTGAGTACTGCAACTAAGATGTAAGACGCGCAATCGTCTGCACACTAGCAAAAAGCGCATTTTTTGACAATGTCCCGTGAATAAATCGAAATTAGTGCTGTTTAGATGGTATTGGCAAACTGTAACCCCCCCCCTGGCAGAGATCCTGGGTGCGCTACTGCTGGCCAGATACATTAACTGCCACTTGCACGTTTCTTATTAAAAAATTGGAGCGGTGGCAGTGGCGTAGTCAGTGTGTGGCACACCGGGCGTATTGTATTCCGAGATATTGCGGGCTCCTTGATGCGTGCAGCGGTACAGTATTTAGTGCGCGTGTTCATAGCAGCATTGCCTATAGGCTCCGTACAGTCAACAGGCGGCGCTGCTGCGCAGCAGCGGTGGCGCGATGCTCAGCGTCGCATGTGGCGGGCGGCGCGAAACTGGGAAGGGGGGAAGACAGCGAGATTTCGGAACTACGTATACACGCCTCCGAAAGCCGCGCGTATATCCGCGATCCGCTTTCTTTTTTTTTTTTTTTTTTTGCGCGCGTGTGTGTACGTGAAAGTACAAGCGTGGCCCTCTGTGATGGCACAAATAGTTTTTGCGTGGTTCAGGCCTAATAAAAGAATAGACGATTACTTTCACGGTGCTCGCGGGATCGAATCCCGGCCACGGCGGCCGCATTTCGATGGGGGCGAAATGCGAAAACACCCGTGTACTTAGATTTAGGTGCACGTTAAAGAACCCCAGGTGGTCCAAATGTCCGGAGTCCCCCACTACGGCGTGCCTCATAATCAGAACTGGTTTTGGCACGTAAAACCCCATAATTTACTTTCACGGTGCAGCGTACCCAGCGGAGACAAGCTCTACGCTGCTTCGCATGTTGCTTGTGTGAAAGACGGCGTGGACGTTCACGCGAAGTGCCGTTCGCAACAGGGAAAGCAAGTATACGACGTCATCCTTCACGTGAGTAAAGTTTACTGTTATACTAAAATTGAAGTCACTAAACTGGCACCCTGAAACCGATTTTTAATCGACGCCTCACTGTTGGCAATGCATGCCTCATTTCGCTCCGGCGCGTTGTACGCCGCGGCCTATCATTTGATGCCCCTGTCACACTGTTACTTTAGAGTGTCATACAGCTCGATCTGGACCGCGTGCAGCTACACGCTCACTCGTAGGCTGTCGTCAGTACAGTCATGTCGAGTGAGCTAAACGATTCGGATTGTTGGATCGTGTGGCACTGGCCATGCTATCCTCGTTGACTCGTTTGGGACCCAGTCGGAGCCACCTGCTGCGCTGATAAACGAGATTTATTAACTAGGCGATCTTAATTTACCTGACGCGAATGTTCGTTTTTCATCATGTACAATGATCGAGGCTCATTAGGCCCCTTTCACGAGATACGATTTCGCTTGCGAATTCCTTTCCTTGCATACGCGCTTTGCTTTTACAATGATACATCGCAAATGTATATCACAAGAAAATTCGGACCATGTGAAACCGCGCCTCTCAAGCGCCAGCGACCGAAACGAGGATCGTCCAGTTAGTGCTCGCCAGCTCAAAATAGGCTTCCTTGGCATAAAATATTGCTCATCGCACATGCCAGTGCTATGCTGATCATACCGAATGCTAAGACAACGGCAAGCAGTCGTCAAATCAGCAAAGTCGTGACAAATTTCTTTTAAATGTTCAGCAGCTGGCCATGGACGCTGGCGTTGCACAACGAGCTGTAAAACGCACATGTGTAGCACGCTTTACAGAACAAAACCTTCTCACAAATATCAAAGAAGCTTACTTTACTCTCCTCACAGCTGCGACCCATTTCTTTCGCCGTTCGATCTCATAAGACTTGCCAGGAAACCTGTACAACTTTATCCCGGGCTGGCCTTCGTGGTTGTGACAGCCCTTTACGCAGCAGTATCGCCGGTTCCACTTGCCTTTTTTTTTTCACCTCCGACGCTTGCCTATGATGCGCATGCCATTGCACCGTCGCAAGACGTATAAAAAAATAAGGAGGCTGGTGAACAAAGCAAAACGGCTTCAACCGTGGCCGAGACTAAATGTAGCGCGCGGGAAAGAACACTCATCGAGCCGGCCGAGCTGCGGCGCCCACTTCCCAACACTGTTGCGTCGCTGCGCCAGATGGCGCCAGAGCAGCCGCAAACTCGACTGTACGGAGCCTATAGATGGCAAACGTTTTCTCATAACATGTGCAAGAAGTGTTGCCGAGCACCTTCGATATGCATTGGTCAGTGATGCCTCTTGAATGGCAAAGAGGTCATTCTTACTGTGAGCAGAGGCTTAGCAAGCCAGAAAAGATGCAGAAAGTTTAGACCGGTGGCCACTCTTGGAAGTTCGGGCACCAGCATCAAGTGACGCTACGGATTTTGCCAGGGTCTGCTGA